>NC_067476.1:126771499-126968999 GCF_947179515.1 Apodemus sylvaticus
ACACACAGACACACACACACACACACACACACTTAATAATAAATAAATTTTAAAACCCAAACTCAGAAGCCACTTCTCCATTCTTCCCTAATTCTGCTGCCGAACCCAACTTTTACAATAAGTGTGAGAGCACCAACAGGGATGGGAGGAGCACCAACAGAGATGGAAGGAGCACCAACAGAGATGGGAGGAGCACCAACAGGGATGGGAGGATGTTCTCCGTTATCTCCTAAGAAATAAGCCCTCTTGGCTCTGAGTCTGAGAGCCATTAACAACATGTTCATTTAAAACCCTTTAATAATTTCTAAGTGTGTCCCCAGCTCCATTACACATTTGGTCCATGTGTCAGTGCTACCCAGTCAGCAGATCAAATATTAGGACATTTAATAAATGAGGCTGTGAGGCTCAGAGTGTGCAAACAGCTAACTCAAGGGCAAACAGAAACTCTGAACAGTACCAAGACAACTGCAACAACAACAAAAAACCCCAAATTAGCCCTGACTGCAATTTTCCACTCTTCTGACCGCAACAACCTCTCTAAGTCTGTGGGACGGGGAGAGTGGGCATCGTGGTGTAGTGGGTTGCTGTGCAGAATGCTCCAATCTATTTTTGCAACAGCCACCAAGTAGGCCTCAAAAAAATATTACCTGCAATTAAATTAGGAAATGGAATGAGCACAGCTCTGTCTAGAACTTAAAAACTGAGACTTCAAGGGCTGGGGAGAAGGCTCAGTGGGTAAAAACATCATTTGCTCTTCCAAAGGATGCAGGTTTGCTTCCCAGCACCTACATGGTAGCTCACAACTCTCTATAACTCCAGTCCCAGGGGTTCATATCCCTTCTGGTCTCCACAGGTACCAGGCACACACACGGTGCACGGACATGCAAACAAAATGCTCATATATAAAAATAAATATAAACATTAAAATAAAAAATCATTTAATTTCTATGTTACAAATCTCACTCTGCTCACCACTCTCTCTCTCTCTCTCTCTCTGGACTTTCACCATAAATAAATACTAACTGTGTTTAAAAAAAAAAAAAAAGATTTACGGTCACTAGCATAGTGACAGTTGTTTTCTCTGAATTCATCAAGTTACCAAAGGAACTACACGGACGATCTTATATTTTCCATATTCTCAAAGCCAAGACAACATCATTAAAATGTAATTTTGATAATACATAATTTACCCCACTATCTCCAAAATATTTCCATTTTAACAGAGAGAATTTCAGAACATTTCATTTCAGCATAATAGTCATCTAAAAATATTGTTAATGAGGCACTTTGCATCCTGAACCAGTATATATGTTCTGCTCAGAGAACATCTCTGTTTGAGTGACTGCATGTCACGGGACTGAGAGCCCTGGGCAGCCAATAGCTGGCCCAAAGCGCCAGGAAAGCACAAGCTATTCCTCAAATTCTGTCACATTGTCCCCTCAGAGATAGGCTCAACTCCCTCCACTCAAGAAAGAACCCCAAATGCAACTCAAAATTTCTATCCGGAGAGAGCCTGCTATCCACATACAACTCAGGAGGGGAAACTGGACATAGACCTTACAGAGAGGCTGACTGTGTGAAAGAGGTAGAGAGGTTGGCAAAGTGGACATCAGGTGCCCACTCCCTCCTCCTCACCAATCTCCTCCCCAGTCCATTTGCATGCTGGGGAGAAGAGAGACCCCCCAAGCTGCTTTCTGGGTCACTGCTGGGTGATTCAGGCAACAATGGGCCAGAATTTCTAAGGTTTCTCCCAGCAAGTCAACTACCGCTAATGGCAGTCTCACATTAATGCTGATGCGCAGGGACAAAGATAAAAGGGTGGATGTTTGTTTGGTCAGCCCATTGAAAACTCCAGGCCCAAGCCCATTTGCTGAGCATTTCCGCACAGATAAATGAGACACAAATCATGTGTACCTGACTGCAAATGAATAGCTCGCTTGTACAAGGCAAACTCTGGAAACTCCATTTCTCAGCCGAGATAGTAATGGCTAATGACAAGCTGTTGTTTCCACCCAAGACTAAGTGGTTCTCTCCAGAGAGAAACAGAGCAGAGCCTCACACCCTAACCCATCCTCACCCGGAAGGCACTAAATTACTCAGCGTGATTAACCTGTGGCACCCCCCCCCCAAAAAAAAAACTTGCAAAAGATCACAAACAGTAGTGTTACATTTGATCTCTGTCCCTCAAAAAGAAAATAAAAAAAGCACTTCAGCTGAAAAACAGACAGGACCACTCAGCAATTCGTGGATAACCGACTTGCTCTGACTCTCCTGTTTATTTTGAGTTCCATTGGACCCCAACTTAGTAATATCCAGGGAAGCACAAAGCCAAGCCTTAAAACCATGCAGGGCACCTAGATTCAAATTCAGAATCCATGTGGGAACCACCGAGCCAGGCAGATTTCTCCAAACCTAGGAGAAAGAAAATACCTTCTTGCCAGCCACAGTGGGATCTCGTGGGTTTCTGAAGTCGTAGATTAAACAGGGTTTGCCTGGCTTGTGCTCTGAGTGGCTCAGTGGTTTGTGCTCTGAACAGCCCAAAGCAGAACTTGGGTGCCAGCAAGCAGCCAAAGTGAGGCTCGGGTTGTTTTCTGGCTTGGCCAGGAAGGTGGGTTTGTTTGTTCTTTTGCTGCACATTAAGCCAGATAAATCCATCAATACCAAATGTTACTTCGGAATGATTTTTTTTTTTAAATTACATCTCTAGTGAGACTATTGATCTGCTCTATTGATTTTTTTAAGGACCCTTTCCAATTTTGCAGTGTCTGCTAGTCACTGACCTTAAAAATTAGATTTTCACAGTGTTATCTTTGCCGCTTTTGTAATCAGAGTTTCTTAAATGTGTTTACTAAGGTAAGAGTGGCTCCTTACATACTTACTATGTCCAATGTTCCTGTTGAGTTCCCGGAGTCACTTTTAGGAACATGTAGATTATTAAAGAGCACTGATAGATTATCAGAATAGACATCAGGGAGGACTTTCTTACAGGGATAGCAAGATGTCTGTAAGAGATGCTAGATACACCCTCTCAGGCTTTCTGAAATAAGCCAGGGAAATAAACCACCAGACTACTTACTCTCAGCGTCTCCCTGGAAGCTTATGCAGCCCCCTTTGTATATCCACCCAACCTCATCCACAGCTACAAGTTTGGTGTCTTCTGAAGTCCCTGTAAGGGTTGATCCAGTGGCACCTGCTCTGGTGTATGTAAATGAACAACCCCACCATACTGGCTGGTTTTGATACTTGCTACTTAGCTGAAGTTATCACAGAGAAAGAAACTTCCCTTGAGGAAATGCCTCCATGAGATCCAACTGTGGGGCATTGTCTCAATTCGTGATCAAGGGTGGGAGGGCCCATTGTGGGTGGTACCATCTCTGGGCTGGCAGTCTTGAGTTCTATAAGAAAGCAAGTTGAGCAAGCCAGGGGCAGCAAGCCAGTAAGCAGGACCCCTCCATGGCCTCTGTCTGCATCAGCTCCTGCTTCCAAGTTCCTGTCCTGTGGGAGTTCCTGTCCTGGCTTCCTTTGGTGATGAAGAGCAATGTGGACATGTCAGCTGAATAAAGTTTGTCCTCCCCAACTTGCTTCTTGGTCATATTTGTACAGGAATAGAAACCCTGACTAAGTCAGCCACAGCTTCTTCCCCAAAGATCAATGCTCTCCCTTCCATCTGCTTAGAACTTGGCCCAAAGCAAATGCAAGTGAAACGTGCCACCCATGCAGTCCTTTGTCCAAGCCACACATATGTTGCCACCCATGCAGTCCTTTATCCAAGTTATATAAATGTTTTAGCAATTTATATACATGTGAACTTCTGCATCTGAGTTTCAAGGGCATATTCAGCTAGAATCCCATGTTAGCTTGCACTTTCTTCAGGTAACAGGTTTTAAAAACATACCTGAAAGTCCCAACTCTGTCTCCCTTAGCAGAGATTTCTGTAACAAACACCCCCCCTCCACACACACACACAAATGACTTTTTCTCAAATTCTATTAATGATTTGATTTTATAAGACCATCTAGAGTGGTGGCATCTTAGCATCCTTCCTTGGAGTCAGGCTGGTCTTGTCCACAGAGAACATGCACCACCACCTCCCCCCACAAGGGAGTTAGAATCTCCTAATACCAATAAATTGTACTTGATCAATAAACCAATGGTGCTGCCTTTTCTCCACACCTTTCTGCGCATCCTATATTGTGATGAACTGTTTGTTGCTGGTGTGATACTGAATGTTGTGGTGTGGCATCTAGGTTCTGAGAGTAAAATGTGTAGAGATTTTTCTGTTAGGTCATTCTTGGGTCCTTCAGAATCTGGCCCAGCAGGCAAAAGTTGTGAAAAACTAGCCTCTCATTCTTCATTTCAGCCTCCAAAGTTTCCATAATGAAGCTGCAGTCCAACTTTACTCAACCGTTCCCAGCATAAAACAGCGGTGCGAGGAATGTGAATGTGTACGTGTGGGAGGGGTGACGCTTTTTCTTCTTGCTATGGCACCCTGTGAATTCTGCAGATAGACATCCAGTGTTGGTTAGAGTCACCCAGAATTCTTCCCAGGCAGATTGGTATAACTTCTCAATATGTTCCATGCTGTTGTGAAATGAATCATATAATCTACTCCAGTGATAATGCTTGGAAAAAATTAACCCTTCCATTTTAAGTGCCACTGATACTACTCGGGGCTAAAAAAACCATAAGGAGTGAACTAACAGGCTGTATTCCATGAGTTCTAAAGTTTGTTGTGCCTCTGACATGGCCTGAGCAATCAGATCTTTGATGAATTCAGTTCCTATAAGGTAAAATTTTGAATTAGGAGTAGAAAGCAAAATCATGCTAAATTCAATACCAACCGAGAAATAGAACCTAAATTATAGGCTGTCTAACACTAACCAGTTTTCCACACTACCCCCACCTAATTTTAATGATTTGAAGGGCTACCTACCTTTCACCTGCAGCTAATTTGGAGAATGGTAAAATTTCTTCATTTATTACAAGTCCTTTTTTTCCTTCATTAGCAGCTGACATCCGTCCTCCGAGCTCCATACAGTCCCCATAGCCCCTCCCTCACATCCTCCTGAGATACTTTCATCCCAAGAACCCTTTATGCATCTTCACATTCAATTGTGAAACTTTCTTTGAAAGGGAAGAAAAAAGAAATAATGCAAAGTTGAAGTGATAATAAAACATTACCCTCAAATAGATGTGGGAAAGAGCTTTTAAAAAGTACATCGAAACAACCAATAAGAACAAGATGTAAATGCAGAAAAAAATGGCTATGATGAAGGATAAAAATGAAATTGCCAGAGGCTAGCCTGCACCAAAGATGAAGGGCGGAAATCAGAAAAGAAAAAATAAGGTGTGTCTGACTCTGTCACCCAGACAGCCCTCTCAAGCTACACGTCACTCACATTTGCTTGGCTATGACTGATAGCTTCTGAATCATCATAGGTTTTAGATGTCACTTAGGTGGATGATAGGATGTGCCATTCTGGTCACGGTACTGTGTTATGTACTTACAGTGGGCCCTAGCTGGGACACTGTTCCAAATGCCGGGAATAACAGGTCCAGCCCCATTTCCATCCACGATGAACTCGAGTAAACCCCAACCCTTAAACTTGTTCTCATCTGTTCTCCACCACTGTGAAGTTCTACACAGACTCCATGGGAGATGCAAGATGTGGGTGGCTTCTGATTAATAGATGTTTGAGATCCAGAACAAACTGAGGCCTACTTGTCTGTCATCATGTTTCCCACTTCCCCCAAATCCATACAGTTGGAAAACAGCACTACCAGCCCCTGTCAAAAGGCAGAATGCATTCTGAATTGAATATGAGCTGGGCAATGTCAAGTGTCTCTAACGGCAGTGTGGGAGATGGTTTGGTTCAATTTGACTTAAGTCAGGAAACAATGAATATGTTTGTCATTTTCTCAAAACAATGTGACCCCCAAGTCATTTGTGGCTAGTAGTCCTCTCAACACCTGAGCGTTCTAGCCAAGAACTGCCATCTGCCAGAATGCATACAGATGCCAAAGGTCTCCGGGGTTCTTCAAAGCCTGCCTCTGTTTTCAGCAGCCCTTGAATGGGATACCAAGCCACTTTTGCTTCTATTGTCATTTCCCAGGGACAGAAAGGAATATAGCTGCTGGATTAGATGAGAACCTCAAGAGACCAGCACACACACAGTCACAACAGAAGTCAGGATCATTCCGCTCAACTGAACAGAGGGAGAGGAACGCTCCGTTTCATTAAGTCCAAGACTCATTTCTGAGCCTACGCTTGATGAAGAAGCATTTTGTTATCTGATAGAATGTAAGCAAGCAAGGATTAATCATAAAGAATCAACACAAATATCAACTATGAGGGAGAGCACCAATTTCTGATAATAAAAACAGGCTTGTTATTTTCATAATTTCCCTATAAGCAGGTACTATGCTCTGTTCCCATGAGGAATAGAATGGATAATTGAAGGCAAGCAACTTCCATCATGTCACACTTGACTACTTCACAAGTCACCAAGGTGGGATGGGTTATAACCCAAGCTCCTGTTAGTTTTTGGTCTATATCAGCAAAGAGGATGGGCTCACTCTATTTTTCTTCTTTTTTCTTTTCTTTTCTTTTATTCTTTTATGAGATATTTTCTTTATTTACATTTCAAATGTTATTCCCTTTCCTGGTTTCCTCTTTCAATACCCCTATCCTGTCCCCCCTTCCCCTGCTTACCAACCTACCCACTCCCACTTCCCTGTACTGGCATTCCCCTACACTGGGGCATCGAGCCTTCTCAGAACCAAGGGCCTTTCCTCTCTTTGATGTCCAACAAGGCCATCCTCTGCTACATATGCAGCTGGAGCCATGGGTCCCTCCATATGTACTCTTTACAGTCAGCAGGTGGTATGGCTGGGACTTGGATGATCCCAGGTTGCCTCGCTTGTACTTCCTGTTGGCTAGGGAAGTTATGGGATAAACTGTACATCGCTAACAGATGAGCCCAGGCTTATTTATTGACCCATGGCCACAGACTTCTGAGATGCAGTAAGAAAGGGCAAGCCCCAGGACACTAACATTGATCAAGCCACTACTTGTGGCATGTTTGTTATGGTCTATTGGACAAAGCAAGTCACAGGGCCAGACTCCAGTACAGTGTGAACAGGAAGTCCCAAGAAATAAAATAAGGGGAAGAAGCTAAATAGGGCCATGATTCCAACAGCCTACTAGAGAACTATCCTTAGAAATAGCTTTCTAAGGAGACCAAAACTTGGGGACTTGGGGTCATGTAATCACATGACAGACCAGAGCTCAGTTGTCTTCAAACCCTTCCTTTAACAGATGAGGAAAATTAAATTCAAAATGAATTTTTTTTATTTGCCCCAAATGATGTGTCTAACTTTGGGATCAAGGGCCATGTTTTGAATGGCTGGAGCCTGCCAGGGCTTTCAAGTCTGGAATGTATTTTAACAATAAAATATAAAGACAGAGCTCAGATGAGTAAGTAACAAAGATATTTTGCAAGGAAAAGTCACCCAGAACCCAGTGTCAGACTTTCCTCAGATTTTTCTGGAGGTTGTATAGAGTTTTTTTAGTTTTGAGACACCATCTTCCTAAGTATCACATGTTGCTTTCAAACTTCCTGCAGCCAAAGCTGGCCTTGAATTCATCATGAGTCCCATCTCAACTTCTTTACTGCAAAAATTACAAGTGTATGCCACCATACCCCATTATTTTTAGCTATGGGAGGCAGCATGGAAGGCAGTTCGCAGACTTTGGTGTGCCTCTGAGTCATGAATAGATTTGTAAAATCAAAGATTCTGAGTCAGGGTGTAGGGTCTGAGACAAGCACAACCCATCTGATTCAGGGGGGGCATGGCCTGGCATTGCAGTCACAAAACACTTCATCTGATTGGAGGCAGGGTGGGGTGCTGCAATTATAACCCCATCTGATTTAAGGGGCAGGGTCTGACACTGCAGTTATAACGTACCCCATCTGATTCACCTAGGCAGAGAAGAATGAATTCTCCCACTTTCAGGCCAGGCTGTTTTGTCTGAAAGAGCTTTGAACCTTGAGTGAGATCTTTAGAAAGCAGCAGTAGACAGGTAGGAAAGTGACAGGAAACAAAATGAAGACAATAGAAGTAAATGATTTCAAGCAAACTGCTTCCTGGGATCTATCCAGATCTCTGGGAAACTAGAACAGTCCTCAGTGTCCTCCCCACTATGCCCTACACTTGGTTTCTTTGGGCATAGAAAGAACATGTCAGAAAAAGGCTTTCTGGAAGAGTCTTCCACCCACAAAAGCAGATGCAGAAAGCATTCAGAGGAGGCTAGAGTCCTCCTGTGTAACCGCCAGCAGCTACATGTGAACCAGGTTACCTGTTGAGAGAATCTTGGGGTACAGGGACAGAGACAAAGGGATTTGAGTCAAGGCGAGGATTCCGGTCAAGACTGGTTTTAATAAATTTAAGACAGGTTATATAGACATTTGGGGGATCGGCCAACCCCCCAGAAGTCGGTAGCTTCAAAGGCGGTGCTGTGAATCCTCTGGCTCCAGGTCTCAGCGGGTCGTCTGCCTTCAGCCTGGTGGCTCAGGTAAACGCAGGCTTGGGGGCGGTGTCGATAGCCGAGGTGTGGAGCCTTATTGTTCACAGAACAAAGGCCGGAGGTAGCCATCGGAAGAGTTGGGTGCCCGCTAGCCAACTTAGTTGCAGGGGGGGGAGGAGACACTCCTGCCTTAAGCGCTCAGGGAGAATTAATTAGTTCCTTCTGTGGTGTCTTGCTTTGGAGAAAGACATTTAAAGGAGCAACCTAAGAAGATAAAGAAGTGATAAGTACTTTTAACATAAACAGTGCCATGTTCTGATCTTTCACTGAGAGAGGAATTATCCTCTATTTCCCTGCAATTTACTGAACAGTAGTTGATTCTATAATTCAGAGTCAACTTGCTAGAGTCTGAAAAATTCCCACCAACTGCCATGTTCAACAGAATTGTACCACACTTTAAAAACACTAAAATAAAAACTTTGACTAATTTCCAATTGACTCTGACATGTCAAGGACTATATGAAAGAATGGAATATAATTTCAAAAATGCCGACTTACATAAGGCATAGATTCATTCAGACAAAACAGAGAGACAGATGCTTCTGAAGTGAGATTATTTTGTCAATTTGGGCATGACAAAGGAAGAAAACAGAAATTATTGCTCAAGCTTTGAAAATATTGGTGTCGGGAAGAAAATGAACATTAGTTAAGCCCCTCTAAATGCCAGGCCCTGTGACAGAGTCTTCATTTGTCACTTACTTGATGCTGGCCTTTCCCCGAAGACCATCAGAGAAACTCATTGGCCAAGGAAAACTATTTATCAGCCTTAAAGCAGTAACAGACCACAGTGCTTTGGTGAAGGATGATTTATGGATTAAGCTAGGCTCTGCCCCTAAAAGTGGAGGTGGGATGACTTGTTGGGACTAAAGTTTATGATATTTACTATTTTCCTCAGGTGAAAGAGCCTTGAGGGAGTTTTGATATTTTAGGTTTGTCGATCTTGATAACAAATTAATTCATCAGTGTTGTGGAGCTGATTAAGTCCCTCCAAAATTCATAAGTTGAATTCCTAACTTCATCACACCTCAAAATAACACACTGTCTGAAGATGGGCTTTTAACGGAGTGTCCTTATTAGCTTTAACTATCTACCTGACACAGCCTAGAATTACATGGGAAGAGAACTTGAGATAAGGAATAGGCCTATGGGCATATCTGTAGAGGATTGTCTTTATTGATAATTGATGATCTAAGATGGTCCAGTCCACTCTGGGCAGCACCATTCCCGAGGCAAATAGTCCTGAGATGTGTATGGAAGGTTCTGAGTTCAAGCCTGCCCGCCAGCCACCAAGCAGCATCTCCCTGCTACTTGCCATTTTACCTTAGCTTTGAAGTGAGTTCCTTGATCAGAGGTAATGCTATGTGCAGGAGCAAGCAGGCCTGCTTTCAAGTGCCTGCCTTGAATGCCTGCCTTAACTTACCTCAAACATGGACAGCGACCTCGAATAAACTCTTTCCCCATAATATTTATTTTTTAGTCAAAGTATGTGTATCACAGTAACAAAAATGAAACTAGACCAAGAGGTTATGGTTAAATGAGATCACACGAATGAGTCTTAATCCAATATGACTGCTATTTTGTTTTGTTTGATGAGTTTTTGTGGTTTTGACTGGCATTTTAATTAATTTGGGCTGTGATAATAAGATACCTAGATGTCATTTATTTAAAAAAAATTATACTTAATTCTCACAGTCCTATAAACTAGGAAGTGCAAGATGAAAGCAACAATTATGGTGTCTAGGGAAAGGCCTGGTCTGTCCTGAGATAGCACTGTCCTTTTGCATCCTCTGGAAGGGAGGAATGCCACCCTTGGATGGCAGAAAGGACAGGAAAAACAAATGAGGTAAACTCTCAGATGACCCGTGAATAAGGGTAGTAATGCAGTTGCAGGAGTGACTCCTTCCTGTCTTAATCATTTCCCAAAAGGGCCCCAGCTTTTTACTATAACCCCAATGTGATTAAATTTCAATACATAGACTTAGAAAAACATCCGGACCATAGCAATTGGCACTCCTCTAGGAGTGAAGAGCTTGGAGAGAAGATTCAACAGTTAAGAGCAGTTGCTGTCCTGGCAGAGGGTTGGGATATGATTCCTAGCACCCATATGGTGACTTACAACAATCTTTAACTCCAGCTTCAGAGTATTCAGCACCCTCTACTGACCACCATGAGCCTCAGGTACACACACACACATACACACACACACACACATGCACACACACATGCACACACACACACAGTGCACAGGTATACATACAGGCAGAGTACTTACTCTGAATATGCATGAGAACTCTGTACCTTTCATGTCCTTGCACCGTGCTGTGCCAATGACTGAACACATGCATGTCTTCACACCGTGCTGTGCCAATGACTGAACACATGCATGTCTTCACATCGTGCTGTGCCAATGACTGAACACATGCATGTGTTCACACCATGCTGTGCCAATGACTGAACACATGCATGTCTTCACATCGTGCTGTGCCAATGACTGAACACATGCATGTGTTCACACCATGGTGTGCCAATGACTGAACACATGCATGTCTTCACATCGTGCTGTGCCAATGACTGAACACTGCCTCAGAATATCTCAGCTTCGATTTGAGACTGCTGCACCTTATTAATTACACTGCTTTTTTAAAATTTGTCTGTTTGGTTGGTTGGTTGGCTGGTTGGTTGGCTGGTTGGTTTTTTACATAGTTTTCTGCTCTTACAGGAGTATAGAATTTAATTGTGGAAAACAGAAACAATATCTCCTTCCATCATTCCTACACACGTAACTTTCAGACTAGTATCATGCTAGCATATTTAGTTTTAAAAACTGCAGTTTGAATTGGTGGCAGGTATCCCATAAAAATATAAGCCAAAAGCAAATCCAATGAACACTGGCTTGGGATTAGAAGAGGATTTTCTGCAACTTTTGAAAAATTTCTAAATGTCTTTCTGCAATTTTGTACTATGTATACTCCTTGTATATATACAAGATGGTTTTCTCAGCATTAGTGATTGTAAAACCAAAATATTGATAAATTTTGAAAAAATGGTAAAAAAAAAAGTCTCTACATGCTGCAATAACAAATATTCAGCCACAATTTAATTCTTTATGTAAAAACAAGCTTATTCATCTCAAAAATAGGTAAACCTTGTTAAGTTTTTTAAAGGCAAGAGGAGGAGACAGAGGTCTACAGAGAGGAGATGTTTGAAGGAGAAAGCAGACATGTGCAAGTCAAAGAAGAGGACCACAGGAGAGCCCTGACTATGTCAACTTCTTATTCTAGGACTTTTAGCCCTTGAGGCTGTGGGCAAATACAGTTCTTTGATTTAAGCCAGTGACTCTGTAATATTTTGCTATGGAAACCCTGGTAAGATAATATAGTTGGGCCACAACTATATATAGTTGTCCTTTTATGGAAAGATACTTCAAAGAGTGGGAGATTACGCAGCAGAGACAAAGAAGTCAGCTTCATTCTACTGTGCTGCAAAGACCTAGTTCTCCCCTGCTGTTTGAATGTTCCTCTGAAACAGAAACCAATTACAAATACAGATTAATTAGAAAGTAATGGGGGCTTTGTTACTCATTTTAGTGACCGATCAACTTTCTCTAGGAGGCAACACAGGACACACAACACAAGTTTGCCTCCAACCTCCAAAGATCATGTTTTACACTGTCAAGTATAAAGACCAGTTAGTGGATTTTTGGTTTGGGTTTTTTCCCCAAGCAAGCGCACATTCATCTTTCTGTCATAACTGATCATTTCAGGACAGAGAGTCCATGATTTTTCGGTACCCAATACCTGCCACTCATTACCTAAGAGGGTTACTGCTTGACTCTAGCTCAGGCCAGACTAGAAGTTTCTGAAAGTTTAATATTCCCCCTCCAGAGAAGCCCCAAATAATAAGAGGAGTCGGTAGATAAATTCCCCTCTCCTTCTTCACATGGATAAAGGCTATATCCAGAGCTCCTCATAACAGCACTGACCCCAGTTGCTCCTATAATTACAGGCTTGCTAATATACCCTCACTAGCTGCCAATCCTCCTGCAGTTCTTCTTCCTGGAAACATCATTCTATTAAATTGCCTTTAACTCCTTGCCTTGGAGTCTTCTGGAACAACCCATATGAAGACACCAAGCTTTCACTAGAAGCTCTAAGCAATTCTTTTTCCTATCTCTAGTATCATTAGCTACCTAGAAATGTAACTGTCTAGTTTGATGTGGAAAAACTGGCATCGCTAACTAAGTTGAGAAAGCCAAGAAGGCTGAGGTCAGCAAGATCCTGCCATAAAAACCTGTGTTTAGGATATTCCTGACTTTAGAACCTAAAGCGTCTTAGCTTTCACCATGAGATTCCTGCTGCCATATTCCACTCCCCAGACATCCCTGTGGCAAATGGATACTCAACACCAACAGCTCAATGAGGAAATCTGTCAAGTGCCTTCTTGGCATAGCACTGAAATTAGAAAGTGAGATAAGGCTATAAACTGTTTGCTACCAGTGTGCAAGAGAAAAGTCGCTTCCATTAACACTCATCTGCAGGAACAAGTGGGACAAGTTGAACACGGAGTGAGCTCACTCCTCTTCTTCCTCTCAGACTGAGCCCTGCCAGGCTTTGTACAGTCCTGTGAGCCACCATACTTCCTCAGGGAATGCCTGACCATGCCCCTTCTCTGCCCATCATGTTCCTTTCTCTTCAGAATTCATACAGGCTTTCCAAAAGGAACCTTTCCTGAGACCACAACTGGGTCAGATCTCCTGAACACACTTGCACAATAGCTTGCAATTTCCCCTTGCAATTGCTTTTTACCTGCATCCCTCCAAGAAGGCACTGGAGCTGCTTTCACTTGTATTTATTTCTCTGTGCCCAACAACTATCAGAAGGCCCGATACCATTGAACACCAAATAAATAGCCATTGAAGAGATTCTTAATAAACAGTCCCCTTTCAATTTTTTCCAAATTACTATAAAGTTTTCTAAAGTCTTAAGGTGTTTATATTTAAATGTAAAAGTTCAGACTTTCTCTGAGAAACATGTCCTCTATTGAAAATTAGTCAACAAAACATGGCTATTCATTACATGTTCCCAAAGTTTGTTTCGAAAAAACTAAGAAAAACTTCAAGTTTTATCAGTGAGCTATTCCTACCTAATAAATATTTTCAAAGCTCGGAGGATACAAAACAATATCAGTGACTAGTATCCATCATTGGTGATTGGCTACTAATGAGGATAGTGGCCCTAATGCTTTGGGGTGGCCCTGTTCTTCATGACTTCATCCTTCTTATGCCACCAGAGGGATAGCTCAAGCACATTCTTCTCACTGCAGTGACAGAAACAAGGCAATCCAAATAGAAGCTACAGGAGTCCTAGTAGTACCCAAGCTGTCCCTGTCCTACTGTCACACCTGCCCATGTGGCCTTGACCAGCACAACTTAACATGGCCAAGGAAACAGTCAAGAGGTGCAGCCCACCCACAATGTCCACAGCAAGCACATGGAAGAAGAAAGGGTTTTCAGAAAAATGTGATCTACCCTAAGAGCCATGGTCAACTAAACAACAAGCCTTCAGAAAGCCAAGAACAAAGGGCGACTGAACCTCAGCCAACAGGCAGGTCCAAAACTCTAAACAGAGCAGTCAAGGTCAATTCTCTCGACATGCTCAGGTCTTCAAAGATGAGGACATTTGGGAATGTTCCACAGTCATGAATAACCTAAAGAAATACTACAAGTAAAAGTGATAACGATCAGGTAAGAAGGCTCAATCGGTTAAATCACTTGCTGGCCCCCAGGCCTGATGACATGAATTTGACCTTTCAGAAGCTGCATAGAAGGAAAGAACCAGCTCCTGCAAGTTATGCCCTATTCTGCTCAAAGATTGTAATAAATATGTTATATAATATATGATGCATATTATATATTATATATATTTTATCTGTCTGTATGGGAGTATATATGTGCAAATAAATATTTTTTTTTAATTGCTGGGATAGGAATGCGAGACCTTGGGTTGAAACTAAGAGGACTTGAATAAAGTATGGGCTCTAGTTAATCATGGCATTAATATCGGGCTATCTGTTGTGAGAAACGTTCCACATTAGTTGATGAAACAAGGCTGTGCCTGCTTAAAGTGACTCTAAAGTAGTGTATACAGGCTCTTCAGGATTTCTTTGCCCCAGATGACTCCATTTTACAAGCGGTGTTTGATTCCATTTTGAGTGTGACTGCAGAGGCAGGCTGACTCTGCACCTTCGTGGACATGTAAACAACACCATCTGTCTTACACCAGCACAAATTGTCTTACAAAGCACAGATTGACAAATCATTCGTCCCTAAAAGTAAAAAAAAAAAAAATGCTATTCTGTAATTTATAGAAGAAAATTGGGATCATGTCAGTACATGATCATATTGAAATCAGAGAAATCAGGTCCAAATCTTGTCAAATGCATCAGGCTGAGGCGAGTTTATCTTCACTTGGTTTCCATAGAAATGAGGACACCTAACACTACAGTGATGACCCAGTGTGGGCATCAAGGGACCGACAGACAGGGAGCTCCAACTGCCCCTGGGCCCTCGGCTTGGCCTGCTCTCCACTGCTCATGCAGCCTCCAGCATCTGCCCATCAACTCATTCATCCGTCTAGAGCTGCGTGTTCACTTCACCTCTTCAGCCTCCACAGCCCTTTATCTTGCCTGGAAGTGTGACTTAACCCTGAGGTTCAGCTCAGTTCTGTTCCTGCAGCTTAATTCTGCAATGAAGCCTCCAGCAAACATCCAACAGGGTCCACTCCCTGCCCCCTGCAGAGATTCTCTTTTCCAGCAACTTTCTACTTCTGTCTCTCAGTAAGCTTTGAACTCCTGAACCCTTGATAGCTATTCTGTAACGTGTGTGTGTGTGTGTGTGTGTGTGTGTAATGTTTTCTGTGTGATGTGTAATATATTATCAGTTTACATTAGCAATTACCAGTGGAATAAAATAACCCATATTTACCTCAATTAGCTATCAAGGAAAATTAGAAGTACTTGGTGAATCACAATCAACAAAACTGACATAATTTGTGAATTTTTTAATAAGTTCTGACATTGTGGAAAGGCATAAGCAGTCCATCTATGTTGAAAACATACCATGCCTGTGACAGCAATGGTAAATTAAGTAAGGAATTGTCTTAGTTACTTTTCTGTTCCTGTGAAGACATACTATGAGCAAGCCAACCTATAGGAGAAAAAAAATGTTTATTGGATTCATAGTTTCAGGAGGTTAGACTGCCATGACCATCATGGCGGAGAGCATGGCAGGAGGTAGGCAGACATGGTCCTGAAGCTGAAGCTGAAGAGTACATCTGGATCTACAAGCAGGAGAGAGAGGGAGAGAGGGAGGGGGAGAGAGAGGGGAAGGGGGAGAGACAGAGACAGAGAGATAGAGAGAGGGGGAGGGAGGGAGGGAGGGAGTGAAAGAGAGAGAGGGAGGGAGAGGGGGAGGGAGAGGGAAACAGGGAGACAGAGAGAGGGAGAAGGAGACAGAGACAGAGACAGAGAGGGGAGAGAGACAGAGACACAGACAGGCAGACAGGCAGACAGACAGAGACAGGGGATAGTGTGGATTTCTGAAATCTCAAAGTTCACTCCCAGTGACACACCTTCTCCAATGAGACCACACCTCCAGTTCCACCAACTGAGATCAAGTATTTCAATCTATGTGTTTATGGGGGGAGGAGGCATGCTCATTTAAACCTCCACCACAGAAATATTTGGGAATTTGTACTTTCAACTTTTCTACGTTAAAATTATCCCAAAGTTAGTTTATTTAAACAAACAACCAGTCAGAGGTGGCACATAGTATTTTATCCCAGGAATTACTTCTTACTGACACTGACCGATTTCTTACTGCTGTTTCGCAAATGTCCAATTTCGGCTAAAGAGAGGAAGGATCTCAAATGATCCTTGATGAATCCAAGTAAATTGTGGCTTTAGAGCTGCATACAGTGCTCGAACTGAAATGATATGAGACATCTCCCTGCCAAAGGGTTAGAAGTACCTGGAGAAAGCTGCAGAAAGGGTCTCTGGCCTGCCTCCCCTGTGCTCCTGCCTCCCCTGTGCGCCTTCCCTCTGGACTTCGCTTAGTCTTATTCCATTCTTCTCTTGTTGGTGCCAAAATATTTGCCTACTCATTTCTCTTCTGTCTTCCTCAACTGTACAGAAACTCAGACTGTATAAATTTCAGACTCAATACCAAACTTAAATAAATTTGAACAAGCACACTGTATAAGTAAACTGACTTAAAGGTCCAGACACCTTTTGACTTTGTTCCTCAATCTCTAGAGTATGGTCTTGCCTCCTTCCAAAAAAAGCTTCTTGGGCTACTAGAACGGCAGCGACACATTCCCCAGGCATAGGAAGTCCTTACTTCACATATTCCCTATGGCTAAGTTCCCCAACCTAACTATAAGCTTCCTGAAGACAGGAACCAACTAAACACATTCTACATCCTCCAAAGATTTAACAAAATTCTATGTCATTCGCTCCCTCTCCATCTTGCCCAATACCCAAGGAGCAGTGATGTTCCATACCCTTCCCTGGGGT
This sequence comes from Apodemus sylvaticus, assembly GCF_947179515.1. NCBI lineage: Eukaryota > Metazoa > Chordata > Mammalia > Rodentia > Muridae > Apodemus > Apodemus sylvaticus. The sequence goes on from NC_067476.1 coordinate 126,788,658, forward strand.
ACAGAGACTCTAGGCAGTTCACAGGCACACTAGCTCGCTGTCATGGCAACGAGGCATCCCTCAAGTAGACCTCACTCCATGATGTCCTGGAGCAGCTGCTAGCACTGTGACTCCACCCGTGGCCTTTCTGCTTCCCTGGATCTTACATCGCCTGGAATAATAACACAAATGAAGGTATTTGCTGGTTTCTATTACCAGTTTTTGGTAAATCACTTCTTTCATATTAGACTCTCAGGAAAGAGACTGTCCACTGATTTCACCGAAAAAAAGACTTTTAAATGCCCAGTCATGGTTTTTCTAATATAATTCGCAGCTTCCAAATTTATTCATTGTTGCTTCAATATGTCTGAGTAAATCATGCCTGGATGTCTCCTTGCCACGCTCTCGCTGAGGCAAGACTTACTAATGAGCTGTTTGCTGGGTCCTGAGTCTGGATGTGCACCTAGGACATCCGTACTGAAGTGCTAGACAGTAAGGGGATTGAAGCCAGCAAGGAACCTACTTTATGCCTGAAGAAGCCCCAGTTAGGGGTGGCAGCCCTAAATGAAAAACAATGAGGAGGACAAAAAGAAAGAAGGACCATCCATCCCCCCAATGTTACATTTTCAGTGCTGTTAGGAAACACTGTTACTTTTGAAGTAACATTTTATTACAAGTTCGGAACTGGAATTTTTTTCTTCCTCTAATCTCATCTAGAGAAGGTCTTGAAATTTGAAAGCTTACATGTATAGCTACCGATTGGAGGCATCTCTGTATAGATGTGTGTGTGTGTGTGTCTGTGTGTTCATATGTATAGTCATATGTAATACAATTGTATGGCATTTATTTTTGTATGATTATATAATACATGAATTATATATAATTTTATGTATTCTACATTATTATAGATGATTATAGATAATTATGCAAGTATACATAATTTTTGTTTGAAGTGCATAATTATATGTAATTTTAGACATTAATAATTATATATGACAGCAAACATTATTTAAGAACTAGTATTTGCAGTAGAAATATTTGAAATGTAGCTAGCTGGAGCTCTAAATGTCAGACAATCTTTACTGACAAACTGAACATGAGGGACGCGAGGTTTCCAGAAAAGACAAAAGACAGGAGGAGGCGAACCCAAAGCTGACAAATGACTTCCAGGTCAAATACCTGTCATTGGCCTAGAAAGTGAGATCCTGAGGAGAAGCGGGCCTGGCCAGCACCCCAGCCATCTTGAGAAGCTAGGAGTTAATGATGAACTCCAGGCAAATCATGTCATTTTTCTACCTGGGTCATGGGCAACCATGAAGCAGTGCTGGAAGATGCTGGTGTATCCATCCAGGTGGGGGGGGGGAGGGGAAGAGGGCCCAAACCCTGCAGGATCACAGGAAGCACAGCCCAGGGGCACATGCTGTGCCTGCCTCCTTCCCCACAACCTGGTTCCCAGAACTCTGCTAAGTGCCACTCTCACTTAACAGTGCCAGCTGTGCTGGCAGGTTAGGAATCACGTGATGTCTTTGTAATTAAAAATAATAATAATTAACATACTAACCAGTGCTGAAGATAAACAAGCCATTGTTCTTCCTAAATCACAGAGACCCAGTAATTTATCTCTCTATTTGGCAAGTTCTCAGAAAGAAAGAAATAGATGTTAAACCTGAACTTTAATGACCTGGAGATTTGGGAGGAAAAAGTAAATTCATCCCTGAACCACAAAAGAAGCAAGAGCCATGGGATGTTGGCTATTTTACAAGTTGCTATATTCTCTGTGAAAAGAACACCATCACAAATATAGTTAGTGCCATTTGAGCCACACAATCTTAATGCCTTTACAAGCCAGCTTTTGTGTGGTTGAACTCATAAGTATGTCCCAATTATCCAAAAGCAAGGTAGTTTCATAGGCAGGATTTGCTGCTCAAAACAGACCACATGTCTCATTGTCAGAACTCTATCAGCATCTCTGTAAGCCATTTGTGTGAGTGGGGTCTGCAGAGAGTTAAAATGTCACCTACTACACACAGGCTCAATGTGTGTAATGTTCTGTAGTGCCAGAAAAAGGTTAGTGATCCCCCAAAACAGACATGAGCTGAGCTGACGCAACTCACAGCAGGGTCTTTATTCTATTCAAGCTAGCTCACCCCCTGCAACATACCACCATCACACAGGACACTTTTGGTGGTGGTGAGCCCCGAATGTCTATTGGGGCAAGGCTTTATAGTAAGCAGCAAGCAGGGAGTATGTGTGCAAACATCTAATTGGAAAGCTACTATGGCCTTTAACATAATTGGCTAGTGCTGGGAGTCATACCATAAATTTAATTTCTGCTCCCCTCTGCATTGGTGGTCATTAGGCATGTGGTGGGCTTGTAACCTGGGGGTGCAGGTTTGTTGAGAGAATAACCTGGAGGCACTGGTCTTATTGAGGGTGTAACCTGGAAATGCTGGTCTTGTTGGGGATTAGCCTAGGGACTAGAGCTAGGCTCAGGTTTTGTTGGGGGGCAACTTAGAAACCAATGCTAGGTACCAGCCCACAAGTGTATGTTCAGATTAGGAAAGGCCAAAGCTTGCAGAGGGAAGACATAGTTCCCCATGTACCCTAGAAGCAAGCATTATCACAATCTCAGTATCTACCCTTCTATCACAGAGCTGGGCATGGGAAGTGGAGTGTGAACCACAGCTGATAGCATGATATTAAACTGCCATGTTGAAAGAAAAAGGAAAAGAGTGGAAATAATCTCAACACATAGCCAGGGTAAATTTAAAGTGAGCTATTTTACATAGGCTGCACAGTACTCACACATCTCAGATGTTACCAGGCACAGGTTGTTACAAATGCTTAGAAGCCACACAGAACAGTGACTCCACAAGAAACAATGCAGTTTCTGTCAGACAGACAGACAGACAGTAGGACTATTTATCAGTTTATAATCTTTTGCTAACAGGAATAGAATTAATTAGTTAGGGTTATCAGAGTTTTCTGCTAGAGGAACAGAACTCCAATATAATGAATATATGTAGAAGTATATTGATTCAGTTGGCTTGCAAGATGCCCCTATGTACTCTGACAATGGCTGCTTTCGTACTGAGGAGGCTGAGTAGCCACTTGTGATGGTTTGTATGTGCTTGGCTCAGGGAATAGCTTTATTTGAAGGTGTGGCCTTGTTGGAATAGGTGTGTCACTGTGGGTGTGAGCTTAAGACCCTCATGCTAGCTACCTGGAAGTCAGTATTCTGCTAGCAGCTTCAGATGAAGATGAAGAACTCTCAGTTCCTCCTCCTGTACCATGCCTTCCTAGATGCTGCCATGTTTCCACTTTGATGATACTGGACTGAACCTGTAAGCCAGCCCCAATTAAATGTTGTCCTTTATAAGACTTGCCTTGTTTATGGTGTCTGTATACAGCAGTAAAACCCTAACTAAGACATCACCCAATGCACAAAACCAGATGTCTCAGCAGTACTCATCTGGAACTGAAGGCCTGGAGTATTCCTGAAGAGCCAGTGATCTTCACTCCCTTTTGGGAGGTGAAAAGACTGGGTCCTAGTGTCAGTGAAGAATGGTGGCAGCAGCCACATGATGCCCCAGGTAGATGACCTTAGAGGCACAACTTGAAGGTAAGAAGCAAGGGCTTCTCTTTCTCAGGCTTTCTCTTTCATCTGAGCTGCCACTGAAGGTGCCTCAACATTTAGGGGGTCTTCCCACTTCAATTAAACTGATCAGGAAAATCCCTCATGGGTGTGCCAAACTTCACACCTGTTAGTGGATTCCTGTCCAGCTAAGTTGACCACCAAGATTAAGCATCACAGGGGGCTTTAGTAATATTCCTATGATCATAACTTTCAGGAGGCATAAAGGGAAGAAGCTTTGCTCCAGCCTGGTAGAAATGAAAGAAAGGGAGATGGGGGAAGGAAAGAAAAGGGGAAAGGAAAAGGAAGCAAGGAGGCCTCAATCTGTGTAGATAATGCCAAGGACAGACCAACAGCTGACAACCCTAGATCCTAGTTGTCTGAATTTCCAGTTTCCCCATGGTTTCAAATGAGTTTCTGCAGATCTAGGCAGTACATCTTCCTACCCCAGTTTCCAAAGACAGGAAGCAGGAGGATGGCTCAGGAAGTAAAACAGAGACCTTTTCTTTAGTCATGGAGGAGGCCACAAACAAAACCAAAATGAAACAACTCTTTCCCAAGTGCCCCTTCCTTATCTCCAGATTTTGCAGCAGGAAGATCACAATGGCATGCGGGTGGACAGATCACCATGTGACCTGTGCTAATTGACACTTCCTCCAACGCTGTGTAAGAAAACATATTTCACCACCTTTGCAGGAGGGTAGGGCATTGCTGGATGCTCAGGGAAATATGTGTGTTATATAACTATCACCTTAATTTTATCCAGAAGTGAAAATTTTTTCCCACACTGTAAAGAACAGGCTGAGCCGTGAACCAGCCCTCAGTGCAAACTGGCTGCTTTCTCTAGCCTCCCCGTGGGACTTGAAGAAAAGTTTGTGAAAATTGAATGTAGGATGGAAGAGTCTCAACAGAAAATTTCAAAAAGTCCAATTTCAGAGTCAACTCTCCCCAGTAAAATTGTTTCATAAAAGCTCACAGGTACCCCCAGCAGAGCCAGAAAGGCAGGTCTTAGAACTCATTGATCTGCATGTAAACTGAGAGAACAACAGATATTCTTAAAGAGACAGTAAGAATAATGACAGTATGGTGATTCCTAGACCTTGAAGTATTCTTATGCCCATCGTCCCTTGTGTGTTGAAAAGAAATTATGCTAATTCTACAAATTTAGTTTTGGATCAGAATTTTATTTTATTTGTTTATTGGTTTTACAATTTTAAGGTCAAGGAAAGTTAAGTAATTGGTTCCAGATCACACATGTGGGAAGGAAGGAATTTCTAAAAGTCAGAAGTAGGGACTGAAGAAACAGCTCAGACTTCAGAGCACTTGCCGCTCTTCCAGAGAACCCATGTTCAATTCCCAGAATTCACATGGTGGTACACAGTCATCTGTAATTCTGATTCCAGGGCACCCAATGCCCCCTCTGGCTTCCATGAGCACTAGGTATACACATGATACACATGTATACTCACAGACAGGCAAAGTACAAATATGCATGAAATAAAAAGTAAATCTTTAGGAAAGAAAGAGTCAGAGATCTACTGTGATTGCCTACCAGCTGACTAGCTGTGGTAGGCTCTACAACAGATGGAAAAAGCTTTGAGCTCTCAATTTCGAAGGAGAGTTCCTTGTCTTTTATTATCAAAACTTCCAAAAAGTCTAGGCACAGGATGTGATGGTTACAATTCATACTGACAAGGCAGCTATTGCACGCTGGAACTATTCTAAGTCTGATTTTTTTCTCACTTACTGAACTTCACAGTCATCCTATACAGTTGTGCATCTGCCAGCTATTTCCAGAAAACAAACTAAAAACTTGATCAAGGCTGAAACAACAGACACTTATTCTTTATCAATGTGTATACGATTTGGTTATATCTGTGGTAGTCTCAGCTGGCATGGTTCAAAGCCAAAGGCTATGTTCAGGAGAATTTGTCATTAGTATACATCCTGTTAGTGAAGTGCACACATCTCACAACACACAAAAACTGCCCTTTTCTCTGAACTCCTAAATAGTAATTATAGTATCTTGTTAGAAAAGGGAAGATTGAAGCAGAGAAAGAAATGCCTCCGTGGTCATCTCTAGCAAAGAGCTAGGTAGAATTAAGGATAAGGCATTGACAGTTGGTAAGAGGGAACTCACTGATCTAGCCATCACATAAGTTTATTTGCACACATCTGACACAGGTTTCTCCAGTACAGTGATTCCTAGTGTGGTCTTATGGTGCTTCTGGGCTTAGGAGCTTGTTAGAACTTTCTTGGATCTATTTCTGGTGGTGACGCCCAGCAATATGAGTTTCAACATGCTTCCAGAGAATTCTGACCATTTTGAGAGACCCTGCTAGAAAAGAGTGAATTGGAGATACATGCAGGATTCACTACTGCTGACCTGCTGAAAGGTCAATTGTTTCCCATGGTGAAATCCACATTCTTGGTTGCATAACCTGTGACTTTGTTATATGTTATGTAGAGAAGCTGAGAGAGTTGTCATCTTAGTCTTTGTCTTGGTTTCTTTTCCTATTGAAGTGATAAAAAAACACCTGGACAAATACAACTGAGAGGAGAAAGGACCTGCTCTGGCTCGCAGATCATGGGTACACATCATCAGGTGAAAGTAAAGGTAACAGGATCACAAGCTTCAGTAAGCTCACATCCATGCTAAGGAAACAGAAAGGGATAAACGCTTGGCTGCTCAGATCCTTTTCTCCACTTATACAGTCCAGGATTCCAGCCAAGGAATAGTACCACCTACAGTGGACAGATCTCCCACTCAGTTAACACAGTTAAGATATTCAAGATATTCCCCACAAGCATTCTTAGAGACCTGACTCCCAAGGGATTCTAAATCCTATCAAGTCAACAACAGTAGCCATCAGTCCATATCCTACAAAGAGAACTCTATTATCTTTGGTTTTCATTTTTTTAAATAAAAAATGTGAATATTAGAAGCACAGAAATGTTTATGGGGCAATTTACAAAATGTGAATAATGTATAGAGATTAGGTAACATTAATGAAGTGATATTAATTTCCTGATGTTCACAATTTTATACAAGTTTATATAAGAGAAAAAGATTACTTTTAGGAAACCCACATTGATGTAATTGGATTTGAATGGACATATTGTCTGCAATTTACTCAGAAATCATTTGTGCATGTCCATGTGTGTTTATATGCATGGGTGTGGAGAAAGTCATGATACAGATGTGACAAAAATGTTCATTTAGAAAATGAGTGGAGAGTATGTGGGGATCCTGCACACTGTTTTGCAATTCCTTCCCCCATGTGTGTGAGTATGTGGTATATTTGTCTGACAGGAATAATGTTTGTTTGCCTCTATTAAGAAATGATTTGATGCCAGGCAGTGGTAGCACATGCCTTTAATCCCAGCACTTGGGAGGCAGAGGCAGGTGGATTTCTGAGTTCAAGGCCGGCCTGGTTTTCAGAGTGAGTTCCAGGACAGCCAGGGCTATATAGAGAAACCCGGTCTCAATAAACAAAACAAGAAAGAAAGAAAGAAAGAAAGAAAGAAAGAAAGAAAGAAAGAAAGAAAGAAAGAAAGAAAGAAAGAAAGAAAGAAAGAAAGAAAGAAAGAAAGGAAGGAAGGAAGGAAGGAAGGAAGGAAGGAAGGAAGGAAGGAAGGAAGGAAGGAAGGAAGGAAGGAAGGAAGGAAGGAAGGGGAAGGAAAGGGAAGGGAAGGGAAGGGAAGCAAAGGAGAGAGAGGAGAAGAGAGGAGAGCAGAGGAGAGGAGAGGAGAGGAGAGGAGAGGAGAGGAAAGGAAAGGAAAGGAAAGAAATGACTTGATGTGGATGTGCAAGTGCTAGGTGTCCCAGTTGGATTACCACACATGGTATCCATTCCTCAAAGTATCTCACTCTCCCCATAAATTTAGACAACTACTAAGTGTTGTCTTTAAAGTGGTTTAAGAGCACAGCTTCTGGGCTCAATTGCAGGATTTAAATCCTGCCTTGTACATTTTCTACCTAGGTCACTTTTGCCAAACCCCTTCCCTTGCCTGCAAAATGGGGATGATAGATGTTGTGAGGATTAAATGAATATGCTCACAATTATAGCGAGCACTTGATAATCTCGTCAGGAAATGTATGTTGTTGCTGTTGTTTCTCTACCCCTTTTAAATTATATCTCATTTCATATACAGCTTCAAATACAAATATTTGTATGTCCATAATAATATAGTCAACTTCACCTGTTCATCTCCCTTTTCACCAAAAGAAATAGACTCAGGCAGATCACTACTTCCCAAGGCATTACAATTTGTTATTACTTATCAGTTCAAGTCCTTTATGTCTGAAGTGTTTCCTGCTAATGTGGTCCCAAGACTGAGGACCAGAAAAGCAGTGGCAAGAGCTGAGGTCCCAGAGATAAACTCTTAGTAGAACCAAGTTTGATCTTAGCATACCACGTCCTCTTGATTTAGGATTAATATCTATCACCAATTATCAAAATTGGTTAATTTAGACAAAATGTTAGTAAGAATTTCCAGGGCCAACAGGAGTGCTGAACCACAATTTCTCTTTCAAATGTTTAATATTTTTAAGAGAAAATTATTTTTAAGGAAAGTAGCAAAGTCTAAGGAGACTCAGAAAATAAATCGTGGGTCTCAATGTGCCAATCAACCAGAGCAGGTTACTGGTTTCCCGTTAGCTCCCATCTCTGCATCCATGGGGCAGAATGTCCTAGTTCCATTCTATTGCTGTGAGAAAACATTCTAACCAAAAGTAACTGGAGGAAGCTATTTGTTTAGCTTGTACTTCAAGGTCACAGTCCATCACTGAAGGAAGTTGGGACAGGAACTCAGGCAGGAGCTGGAAGCAGAAACCATAGATAAATGTTAGTTGCTGACTGGTTCACTCTGATGCCCATGCTCAGATAGCTTCCTTATAGAGCCCAGGACCACCTATCCAGGGAACGGTGCCACCCATAGTGGGCTGGGCACTCCTACATCAATTCAGACCATCAAAACAATACCTCACATGTGTGTTCACAGACCAACCAGGTAGATAGAAGCAGTTTCTCAATATAGGCTCTTTGCAGGTGATTCTGGCCTGTGCCCAGTTGACAGTTAATGCTAATTAGGAAATAATACAGTAATTGTGGTGTCAGAAATGGGAGAGAGGGTGGCAGCTGGGGGAAATGTGTCTATGATCCTTGAGTATTTGCTGTTTTCCCCCAATGGTGAACTTTGGGCAGAAAACTGATGGTGAACCAGAGACAAGGCAGGTTGGCAAGAAGAGGGCATGAAGGGAAGCCCAGCCTGGAGGGAAATCTTCCAGGAAATCTCCTAAGAGACTTGACAGCAATCTAATATTACATGGTCATCACTTCCCTCATTCATACACTGAACATACTGGGATGTTCATCCTTACTCCCAAACGTGTCTCCAAGCAAGCATGTAAAGCAGCAATATTTCACTCCTTATTCACTTTTTCTCAGACATGTGGGGTTCATTTACATCTGACTGACTTAATAGAAAAGTCTTGTGGTACAAATATGAAACACTGGTTTTAAAACAGAAAATGGCTAATATAATTAGCAGCCAACTGGAAATAGGCCACATCAAGTACACGTTTCAGAAAGTTTAGTCTTGACACATAAGACAATAACTATTTTGGTAATGCTGAGGTAGAGCAAATTGCTCCTAACCTAGAGATAGAAAACAACATACATTCTATTTGATTAACATTTTGTAGGTCCTGAATTTAGAATGAGCATGAAATCTCCTGCTTATTCCACATGGTTGGGTCAGGAGGCAGTGAGACTCATTAGTGTCAATGTCCAAGACAAACGCTCAGAGGACCACAAGCTGGGAGGCCCTGTGAGGATGCTAACCTTACCAGCAAGTCAATCTCATAGTGACTGGACCACCTTACATGGTGACTTCCTTCCTCCAGATCAATCAAAACAGACAGCCTTGCCCTGCCCAATCTTGGCAATCAGGTGCTATGCTGGGTAGATACTTAACAAGAGCAAGTGCATGCATCTTATCTCTCAATGGAGGAAAATCAAAAGCATAAAGAGATTGTGTACTTAATGATGATATAGTATTTAGTCCTTCACGCTACTGGGACTTTACAGTGGGGTGAGCTGGCGATCTCTCCCATCGAAAAGAAGCCTCTCATCAAAGGGGAACATGGGTGTATGGTGTTGCTCCTTCCAACATAGCTTAACCTGGTCGCTTGAATCCAGGCTAGCATCTCATTGGACGCCATTGGTTGCTTAGATGAAATAGCAGGGCTCCTTCTCTGGTCCCTAAGATGTACTGACATGCTGCTTTCCTTCCCAGCACTGAGCAGACATCCCTAAATGGTGAGAGTCTATCTAAATGGGCAGAGATATTGATTTTCTTCTCTACCTTTTTTGAGAGCTCTTTGTTTACCAAGTGCTGAGCAAACAACAGGCAAATGGTGGACTGCACTGAAATAGATCAAGTGAGGAAAAGCAAAGGCAGTTCTGGCTTTCTGAACACAAGCTGGTTAAGCATCAGGTGTATACACACACACACACACATACACACACGTACACACACGTGTACACACACACACACACACTCACACTTTAGATTGCAAAGCACTCGCCTTTGTTCACACATCATTATTTGCCCATTGGTGGCACAGCTGCCCCAGATGGTACTGGGTAGCACTGTAGAAAATGTTTCCAATCAATCCACAGAGCTGAAGCTTGAGCTCTGTCTGGAGAGAACTAACTGAAAGCTGGGATGAACTGAGTGTCCCTGCCATGGTAAGGCCACATCTCACAGGGTGGAGTGCGCAGCCTGGTGATTGAAGACAAAATTGATTATGCCTTTAGCAAAGGTAACAAGGTCTGTGTTAGTCGGCCTCAGTGGTGATCAAGATACATGGGTTTAGAGATTTCTAGGAGTCTTTGATATAGAGGGTATTTAAGAATTGGTTTAGCTTGGCATGGTAATACATACCTATAATCCTGGCACTCAGGAAATGTGGGCAACTTAATGCTGCAAGGAAACAAATATCAAAAGAAAAAAAAAGGAAAGAAATCATTTATCAATATTAAGTTGCTGCTGACACTCAAGAAACAGAGATGTTATTTTCTTTGCTCAGAATAAAAGCCCAGAGGTTCGCTCAGGTAGCCAAAGGGAATCATACCGATGCCATGTAGCAGCATCTTACAAGAATGTCCCTGATAGGGTATGAAGAAAGGTCCAGAGCTTGAGCTGACTCACTCCCAACACACAGCCCAGAAGATTGGAACGGCCTCAGAGAACAGGAGGGAAAATACCCAGAGAAGAAGGCTTTTAGTAATTTTGTACAATTTTCTGATTTAAGTGGGATACTGCTACTAGCAGAATACACCCAAAAGTATATAGTAGGGCATTGTGGATTTTGGTGGCAGGTCTTTGTAACATCTTTACAGAAATTGCTTTAGTGGAGCAAGTTTGCCAATACATGGCTGCAGAACACATTTTCAGCAATTGTATTGAAGGACAGCACTTCACCCTCATCTGTAACTGAGAATAAAATGCACTTTTTTCCATTAAAAAAAAAGTCAAAGATGGTTTTCCTATCTTATTTCTAGAAGGAACATCTAGAAAAAGCACTTTGTCTAACCTGTAGAGGTAAGGAATCACTTAGATCATTGGTTCTCAACCTGTGAGTTGTGACCCCTCTCAAGGGTCGCATATCAGATAGTTACACTATGATTCTAGGCAGTAGCAAAATTACAGTTATGAAGTAGTGACAGAATAATTTTATTATTGGGGTCAGCATGACAAGAGGAACAACTATATTAAAGGGTCTCGGCATTAGGGAGGTTGAGAACCACGGGCTTAGATAATCAACACAGTTATTTAAAATAATTAGAGGAAGAGGAGGCAATGGCCTCGATGCCCTTGCCTAGACATGGCATGGACAGGCAAGCACAGAACAGGACCCAGTCATTCTCACCCTTCCCTCTGGACTTTGGCTCTTTCTTGTAAGAAGAAACTTTATACTTTTGTGTTGTTGTTGCTGGGTTGTTGGTTGGTTGGTTGGTTGGTTTTATTTCTTTGTTTTAAGGGGGATATTTTTGTTTGTTCTGACAAGATCATTTCTGGAGAATAACAATCTCAAGAAGACTCTCTTCAGCATATATTTCTCTTAAAGTCCAGCAAATACTATTATATATCTCTTACCAACTGGGATGTCCTAGATATGCATCATTCTGCAATTTTTACCATTGTGTGAAAGTCAGTGTTTGTATCCAGACTAAGATAACTATGAAAAGAGTGTCATTTTATGGAACCAGAGGCACTTCTGTAATCTACTCTTGATAATCACTGACCCGCACACGACTCTACTTAGTGACCTACATTGCACTTGGCACTTCTGAACTCAGAAACCAGGAGAAAGATGGCTCCTTTCCAGGAAAAGTAGCACTACTTAGAGACAAAGCCCACATCTATAAGGACCTTCATGAAAAACCTAGAGGATAAACCCACCTCATTCAAAGAACAATTGTTGGGTGCTATTTGCTGTGGCCCAAAGGGGAAACAAACTCAAAACACTAGTGTGACAGGTATATCTTAATCAATGGCTAAGTTCTGAGCAAATCATGCCTTCCCCCAACTTCAGACATTGATCCAAAAAAGGACTTGAAGAAGGGTGTGATCTCAAGACAACATCTGGCTTTCAATGTAATTCTGTTAGACTCATCAAAACAGATCTCTATTTCTTCATTAAGAACAGTATACCGTTCTAGGAAGAGTCACTCAACAATTAGTATAAGACTCTTGGCTTATTGGGAATACATGGCACTTATTAGACTGCATAAAACAATTGCATACAGGAGATAGAATTTCAGCACAAAATGATACTTGACACTTCTTTTTAAATTGCTGGTGGGGTACACATGTGCTGCTAGCTTTTGATTGTCTATTTAACCATAGGATAAACTTCAGGTGTAGAAGTGGGAACAGATGAACAGAAATTGTGCTCTATAGAGAATAATGGTAGGCCTTGCCACACGTGGGAAAAGTGGCAGTAGTGGTGGATTTAGGGATTTTCCTACAGCCCTGGCTTAAATATTCTTCCTCTCTCCGAAAAGCATTGTTTTACACCTGCTTTGGTTTTTTCCTTGAGGATCTTACAGTTCAGTGATAGCACAACAACAACGTACATAAATACACAGGACAATGTTTCCATCAACCTGTTTACAAGGGGGCTGGGATTTCTCAAAACTAGTTTTCAACATCATCAGGAAATTTAGCAAGCAAAATATTGGGGAGGTGTGAGGAACGGTACACTGAGTGAAAACCATTGAAATATTAGTGAGTGTGCTCCAGGCAAGAATTAAGTATGGCCATGTGAGGCCTCAACAGGGCAATCCACCAGTATAGACCAGCGGGGAAGGAACACCAGAATAGACCAGGGGGGAAAGAACACAGTATAGACCAGTGGGGAAGGAACACAGTATGGAGTCTATGGGCAAGCAGTCCTCTGGTGTCATGAAACCCAGGCTAAAGTAGGGTTACACCCTTTGTCAAAGTGGTGGGGGATGATCTCTAAGAAGAATTCAAAACTGAGCTGTTTAAGATATGGAAAGCAGCTTGTCTACCCAGCCCTGAAAACCCCTTTCTGTAGAGAGAAATGACCCAAACTGCAAACATGCAGAACTAAGGAAACAACATGGTTCCTCTGCCGGATCCATCCTGAGCTCCTGACCAGCAGCACAATCCTCGTGCAGCCCTAGCCTCTCATTCATACGTACCCTTGTGTCTTTGCACTGGGGCTCTAGAATAACATAGAGACAACACTTCCTTCTGGGGCTGGGAATGTAGTTTATTGGGGGAGAGTTTGTCCAGAAGCACCTGTGTGGTTTAGGGTTCCACACCTACCACAATCAAAAGAAATTAGAAAGAAAATCGGTGTGCTCTTCAAATTCCTGATCCACAGAATAAAAATGGTGAGATATTGGCTTTAAGCTGCAAGGTGGGTCAACTTGTTATACATCAAAACTAGTTGGATAGAGTCATTGATCTTGAGTGATTTACTAATTGGCTTTTGCCATTTAATGATGGCGCCTAGTTTTGAATTTTACTCCTCTTCTTAGATGCTTCTGAGATTCTGTCTCTATCCCTTCATGCAAATATTCCCTCGAATATTGATCTCATGCCCTTCATCTTGTCTGAAATGTGTTGAGCCTTCCAGTCTATATGCACAAGCATGTTTCTTCATATCTATTTCAGTGATCTGTGGATTTGTTTTCCTAGAATTGTGTTAGAAATATTCCTAAGCTGGGGTGTGGGTCCCCACTGGCAAATTAAGAGTGCAGAGGTAAAGCCATTCTTTCTACTGCTTAGCTCTTGGGATTTGCCACCTCAGATCCAAGGACCAGCAATAAAAGAGTCAAAGAGCCTTTAACTATGGTAGACTAAGGACTCAGTTTATTCTAGGTTATAGAGGATACTGGCAATGGATGTGACTTCAATAATTCATTGGACCTCTGGGTCTCTAAACCTAAGGTTGAGATTTAGTTTCCATAACATCTAATCATGCTTGACTATATACAGTATGGCACACAATTCCTCTAAGCCTCAGGAATTGGTGATTTTTTTAACTGTAAATCCCTAAGATGTCTATCTCAAGTGCCAGCACCCATTAACGCATATGAACCAAGCACCTCTTCTAGCTTCCCCTCCTAAGGCCTATTTTTGGTCATGGGAGCATTCTTCAGTTCTTGCTTTGCTAAGAGAAAATTTTTAGAAAAGAGAAGTTTGAATAGAACTTTATTTATCAAAGCTAAGCAAAGCAAATAGCCCAAAAGAGAGATGGGGTGGACTACCCTAAAACAGAAAGCAACCCAATAAGTTGGGTGTTGTGAACTGTAAAGTAACTCATGAATGCTTGTGAGATAAATAGCCTTTATTCTCTTCCAATGATGGTGAGCCAGATCTCTAGTTTAGGGCATTTCTCCTCACGATCCTCACCAATAAGGGGTGTCAAAACCGCCGATGATTAAAATGATGTGATTCTTTTTGAGCATGTGGCCCATTCATTAGTGTACATAATGTGGAGGATGCCCTAGAGCAGTTGTTCTCAACCTTCTTAATGCAGCAACGCTTTAATAGAGCTCCTCGTATTGTGGTGACCCCCAACCCTAAAATTATTTTCATTAACACTTAATAACTGTAATGTTGCCACTGTTAGGCATCGTATCTTTCAATTGTCATGGGTGATCCCTGTGAAAGAGTTGTTCAGCCCACAAAGGGACCCCAACTTACAGGTGGAACCACTACCCTGGTGGCTTGGTTTCTGACCCAGCAGGAACCAGAGAACCCTGACTTCAGGGATGTTCATAAACTGCATCCTAACCATGAGGACCACAGCTACCGTGATACAGATGCGGTATCCTCAGTTACCCAGCATCATTTTCAGTAAGGAGATAAGACACTTCTGAAGTGAACACTCACTCTACTTGCAGACAGAATCGCCCAAGCATCATGCAAAGGCTGTCTGGTTTTGATTGTCTCCATCCCCTAGATGAGCACCCAAAAACTAGTCCCATCTCTCAAAATAGCTGTAACTTTATGCTGCATCTGCCTCTCTGTTAGACGTCCTACGCTTTTAACAATTTCTTTCTGGAAAAAGTTTTAAGTTGCCTTTATCTGCCCACATTTGCACTGCCAATCCTATCCTGTGACCGCTGTGAGACTTGCCATCCTCTTCATGCTTCTGTGTCTCATCAGTATACGTTTTCTTCTCTGGGTCTTCAGTGTGGTGTCTTCCCTTGGCTCCTGGTTTCTTCCTTCCCAGTCCCCATCGGTGGTTGTCTTAGTTAGAGTTTTACTGCTGTGAACAGACACAAAGACCAAGGCAACTCTTATAAGGACAACATTTAATTGGAGTTGACTTACAGGTTCAGAGGTTCAGTCCATTATCATCAAGGTGGGAGCGTGGCAACATCTAGGCAGGCATGGTGCAGGCGGAGCTGAGAGTTCACCTGAAGGCTGCTAGTAGAAGACTGGCTTCCAGGCAGCTAGGACTAGGATATTAAAGCCCATGCCCACAGTGACACATCTACTCCAACAAGACCACACCTCCAAATAGTGCCACTCCCTGGACCAAGCATATACAAACCATCACAGTGGTCTTCTTTTTCTGGTTTAGTTTTTGAATGGGAAGCTCTATGAAAACCCAGTGTTCACCAGTTCTGATGTGTTGCCATTGATTAAGCTGTTAATTAAATCCGTTTCTGAACTGTATGCAAAATGCTCAGTTCTTCAACAAATTCCAACTGTTTAAGGAGTGTTCAAGATGGCGATGTATCCTTCTACTGCCCTGGCTACAGCCCTCTCGGATGCTCTCACGCACAGGTGATTAAATGACGGTACACACTGCCATACACATGGCCTCCGGTTCTTCTCCCTGCATCTACCTACACAAGTGACACTTAGATCTTCTGATGTCTAGCTATTGAAGCAAAATGGGCCAGCAGCAGCGTCACTCCCCTGTCTTCCAGTTATTGCCTGGTCTACTGTGTTCCCCAATGGATGTGGAAGTAAAGTCTTGGCTGGGGGCAAGCAGTAAGGAAAGTAGGAAAGGTAAAGCAACAGCCATCTTGAAGAGTAACAGAAACATTGTGCTTCCCAGCAATGACCAGGGGCAGCAACAAAGTGCAAATTTAGGGATTTTTTTTATTAGTTATTTTATTTATTTACATTTCAAACACTATCCCCCTTCCCAGTTTCCCATCCCTAACCTCCCTATCCCATCCCCCAACCCCCTGCTTCTATGAGGGTGCTCCCCATCCACCTACCCACTCCTGCCTCACCATCTTAGCATTCCCCTGCACTGGAGCATCCATCCTTCACAGAACCAAGGGCTTCCCCTCCCACTTTCTTTTTAAATAAGGTCTCACTACATAATCCTGGCTAGTCTTAAATTCATAGACCTCAGCCTGTCTCTGCCTCCCCAGTGCTGGGATTAAAGATGTGTGCTACCACACCAGCTGGAGTGAGAATTTTTGCTGAAAAATCCTTTTCTTCTCAGGGCATGAAGTATAGATACATCCTCAAATGTATTCAACTGAACTGACACCTCCCCCCCATACTCAGTGGCAGATGCTTTTGGATCCTGGTTCTAGAAGCACTGTCTTTTCAAGTCTCCAGGAGCTTTCAGCTTTTTTGAATTTGCCTTGAATATTTATATGAAAAATTAAGGGTACTGGACCAGGGGACATTATCCACACTCAGGATCAAAAATGACCCTCAAAAGACAGGCTGTACTCACGGAGAAATTTGTGTCTCTTGTTTCTCCTAGTCTCCCATGCAAATGACTCCCCATCATCTCTCAACACCCACCCCACACCTCTCAACACTCAACAGCACAAGCACAACATGTTTGTATCTTTGCATTCCTAGCCAGTCCCCTTTATCTGCTGCTCTGTGGGAGTCAAGTATGTGCCCCACTCCCAGCAGTACAAAATTAATCCATGTCATAAGTCTCTGGTGAATTTGTAGAATTGTAGAAATCATCTAGTTCCATCTTACAGGAAGAAAAAATGGAGTAGGGAATCTTAAATAACAAATCAAGCAAACAAACAAAAAAACCCTAGAATCGTGGCCTGTGGAGTACAGCCTTTCTTGAGTGTTATAGTGTGGCTGTCTACACAGAAAGCACCAGCAAATTGCATATTTGCAACACATGCATGCACATACATACACACAGTTACACTCATGCATACACATTTACTCATGCAAAGTTGACATTATCTAGATGTCCTTCACACACACTCTAAAAACATGACTGGTATTGCTAATATCCCCCTGTAAATTGGCAGTCAGGAGGCACATCTATTTCTTTATAAATTTCCAATGGCCTCCAGGGTATCCAGGCCTTACTAAGATGCCTAAACATGTCTGTGGGGATAAATGCAATGCAGCAGTTTCAGCAGCTTTGACTCATGAAAGATGATATCAGACCCACAGCATCCTCCCAAGAGGTCAAAGTCCTCCCACTTTCACCCCTGCTGGCCATGAAACAGGACTCAGATTTTTGTCACCATCCCTTAAAATGCAAATGTCCACAATAAAGTACTGAGTGGCATGAGTTTGTTAAAACCCTTTTTATGGAAGGAAGGAGGTAGTTTATATCATGTCAAACAGTTTAATAAAAGTCCTATTAAATTTATGTATTCCTGCCACACAAATCTCTCCTCAGCTACAAGCTATCAAATCACTGCCGAATCTTTATGGATTGCCTTGTCTTCCCACATCAAAACATACTCTAGAACTGGGAGGACTTCATCTCTGACCCAAATTTGCATGTCCTTGAAATCAACACCTCAGTCTATCAAGTATCTGACCAACCCCACCCTCCACTGAAGGCAGAAGCACATCCTTCCCACAGGCCCAATTTTAAGACACCCGATAGTGAGTCCACCAAGAGCAATGGGTCATTACCCAAGCATGGGGGAGGGAGCTTCCTCCACTCAGAAAATGAGACTGTTCTTAGTATCATTACCCATCCATCACCAAAGCCAAGTCATACAAGTCATCATTTTACAATGTATACAGGGGAAAATGCTAATTACATAAGAAGACCAGATCTATCACTGAGATTTTAGAAGATATGCCAAAAAACAAAAGTTAAAATTTCCCACTTCATTTTTGTTTTTCTTCTTTTCTTTAGTATTAGGGGTTGACTCTAGTTCCTTGCACGGTCTGGGCCAGTGTTCTGTCATACCTCTGAGCTATAATCCCAGCAGGTATTTTGTTTATTAGGTTGGTTGGTTGGTTTTAAGTTACCCAGAGTAGCCCAACATTCATTCCATAGTCCAAGCAAGCCCTGAACTATCAATCTCTTTGCCTGTCCCTCCCCCAACCGCTTGGATTGTAGGCCTTTGAAAATGGAGGAAAGAGAGACCATGAACCTAGGAATGCAGGAAATCCAGTAGAGAATAAAAGAAACGAAACAAAAACAAACAAACAAATGAAAAGCAACCACAGACCTACTCTTGGAGGTCCCAGAAGGAGCACAGCCTGCTGACGGTGCAGTATTAGGCCTCCAGCCTCCATAACTCCAAGGACATAAATTAATGTTTTATTAATGCCAGTTTGTTACTGCAGCCACAGACAACTAAGACACCTCAGAATGAAAATCTGTTTCCTCTGGCCTTTCTCAAAGAGCAGACCGAAGAGAGTGAACAGTTCCAGGCCTACCAGGTGTGCTACTGCCAAGACCCTTCATTATGTTCTTCACTGACTCTGCACCACCGTGCTGGGGATTCATTAAAAGCCAGCTACTGGGTGCCCCCTGCAGAAGACGAAGTGTGTTAAGAATCAATAGCTCTGACCTTTATTCCTTGTTGATGTTCTGTGATCTTGGACTGCACCGCTTGACACGAATGACTCCTCCGGTGCTGGTGATGTACTGTCAGGGGGGGGCACAACAGCCTCAGACATCTGCCAATTGCGGTTCGATACACATTCTTCTGTGCCATTGGCAACTAATGAAATACCAAAGAAGGAAGACTTCGTGGCTGAAAAAGATGCTGGCCTTCGAAGAAGACCACAAGCACATGCTCTTGAGGAAGAAAGGGCAGAGGAAGAGTTTCTCTTCTCTTGGACACTTCAGTCCATCTCTTAGTAGGAAGAATTGATGCTCAGTGTTTTCCTGTTTAAGAAACAGGCTAAATTTTCCATAATTTATTTGCATTCTGGAGCAGTTGCTTGTTTTTGTCCATTCTTAGGATGGAACAAAACCACAGCCTCTGTAACACCATATGAAAGGGGATCTTTCCCACAGTAAACACATACCACACATAAGGTCTACGCTGAAGAGTCCAAACACTCAGTGAATGCTCCTTCCAGTGCCCTTGCCCCCCAATCCTTAGTTCTTCCTCCTGTGGGGTGCCCAACGCAACCTTGATCCTTCGTTCTTGATGACAGTTCTCCATAGCCTGCAGAAACTGCCCAAGGCTCTTGAAATCACCTGTTCCATGAACTCCCATCCTCTCCACCAATCTCCCACATTGACATTAAGAAAGCTCTCTAATTAATAAGTTCTGCACACGTGTGGCTAAGTGAGAACACCTGGATGTAGCATCCTTCCCAGGGGACCTGTTTTCTAAATCATTTAAATAGAGTTGCAATCAATCTGGATAATGAATGTTTGAAAATTAAGGCTTAATCCTTCAAGGCTGCAGCCAACCCAGGTGCATGTGCCTAGAGCAGATGATTCAGGTCACAGGAGGCTGTGTTCATACCCATCAAGGCACACCATGTGTTCCCTTAGCCTAAATTCTGTCTGTCCCTCATTCCTTCTTGATGAGATAGATTCTGTGAATATTTTGCTCACCATAATTATCTCAGGAACATTCATAGACTGTTCCCCAGTTCCCAACAAGGACTGTTTCTTCTACCTGCATCTTACCAGTAAGTTAGGAGGTCAAGAATCAGATCTCTGTGCTGTGCATCAGAGTCAACAGATCCTATCAAAGGGACCTAGAGGTAATACAGCAGCAGGCCCTAAGGCTGTCTGGTCTCCTTCAAACATACTCAACTGTGTTATATGTGGCATGGAAGCAGCCAGAGGTGATATGTAAACAAAGAGGACCTGATGGCTTCTGGCAAAATTTATTTACAGAAGTCCAAATCACTGCTCTAGATGAAAACATGACTCAAAGGATTTGAGGAACTTGCCTCAAAATATGTACAAATAAGGAGCCACTATGCCAGGGCATGAGCCTGGGTTTTTCTGATTCTCTATCTGGTGATCATTCACTGGGCCTTTAGTACACGTGAGAATCTTGTCTTTAACTCACCTGGACCTAGGGCATCATCCTTCTCTTCTTGGGGCTTGGAAACCCAGACACATCCCACCTAACATCTCCCATCTCCTGGTTCAACAGAACTGGAGGTTACAGCATCATGGGGCTGTGTGATACAGTATTCGAAGATGTGCTTCTGTGCTACGCCAGAGCCATCCATTCTCCATGCCTTGTGCACCTTCTCAAGTACCCTGTGGGCCTCACTTTATCTTACCCTGCCCCTAATACTGGTGCCTTTCTGAGGACAAGGAGCATTGGGCAGACTGTCAGATATGAGGCTGGAACTAGTCATGGCCGGGATGTAGGTTGAGAGAACCCTTTTCTCCAACCTTATCCTCAGACTTTTTCTCCCAGTTCTCTTGTTACACTAAAGTCCTTCTGGCCACTGTGTTGGGAACCAGAGTGGTCTGTGCAGCTCATGCAGGTCTTTGGAGTGATCGTGTGTGTGTGTGTGTGTGTGTGTGTGTGTGTGTGTGTAAAACCTTTCTTAGCCTCTTTTCTGCACTCAGTTCTCAAGAAAGTCCCATAGCAACATCATTTTGGCCAACGACAACATTTAGGAACTCCTAGCTTCCATGTCCTGCTCCTCCAGATACCCCAGTCTAGCCAGCCTTTGATGAACATTTGACAGACTAAC
The DNA here is from genome assembly GCF_947179515.1 of Apodemus sylvaticus. Lineage (NCBI taxonomy): Eukaryota > Metazoa > Chordata > Mammalia > Rodentia > Muridae > Apodemus > Apodemus sylvaticus. The sequence goes on from NC_067476.1 coordinate 126,809,710, forward strand.
TACCATTTTCTAACAGTCTTCACTTACACAAACCAGGCTCCTAGCATTCACTCATAACCCTGGTAATGGGAACAAGAGGCCATTCAAGTCTCTGCTAAGCAAAATCCACATGTTCCTGCAGACAGCAGAGCTAGGATTTTATCCTTTAATGGCCTTCTCATTAGTTCTCTCTGCCCTCTGCTCCACTGGAAACCTCTTTCATTCCCTCCCTAATTGCATTGATTTATGTCACGGCATACCTTGTGCACAGCACTCCCGATGATGGATAGCAGCTTGTTAATATCTTGTCACTGAGAGGCAGCGGCTAGAACTGTGGTCAGAGGCCCAAAGCCAGAGTTTGTTCCCTCAATCGATTGCCTTCATTCTTGCAAGCCGGGCAGACCTCTCTAAATGAGGCTAAGCAATGCTGTGCGTTCAGCTGTAATTGTGGCTTAACTCCATGTTCTTTCAAAAGTTGCGATTTGCACATAATTGGGCTTTTCCAAAAGTCACACCTGCCTGCTCAAGGAAGAAATTAACAGTCTTGGCCACCTGCTCCCTCCCTTCCTGAATCTGAGCTCTCTCAGCAGCTTCTTCCCTTCCCAACCCTCTTCACTCTCTAAATCTCTTTGGGTTTTGACACCAGAGCAGATGAACTGGCACACCTGCAGCTACACTGCCAGGTATTGCATCTGTGGGACTGCAGTCATCCTAACCCACAGCCGAGGAAGTTTAAGGCACAGAAATGGATGGTACCAAAGGGCACACAGGTCAGGGCATTGGTGGGGCTGTTTGGGGGACCATGTGGCTGGTTTGGGGCATGTCTTCTGGGCTTTTATTGCTGGCTTGTAGTCAGCCTTCTCCAGGTAACCTCTCAACAGTCTCTCTCTAACAGTCTCCTTACTTTCTCTCTCATGAACACACTGAAAGGAAAAGTATCAGCTTAGGACACCCACCACCCAAGAGAGAGTTCTCAGCACAATTGAGATTTATTTACCTCCCAGGTGGGGGTGGGGGTGATGGGACAGAGGGAGGGAATAAGAGACAAACACAGGAGATAGAGGATGAAGGAGTGGGGAAAAGGAACAAGGGAAAGGAGGCAGGGATATTTGTCACAGGGAATGGAATTTTATAAAGAATAAGGGGAAACCCTGTGTTAGGATGAGGTGTCTAATGCTAATTGGCGAGCTAAGTAGAAGCATCATAAAGGGCTTTTGATTGCTGAACTTTAATGCGTTGATCGCTAGACCTTGGTAGTCAGTCTTAGGAGATGGATTGGCCAAATAAGGGAATAGACCTTGGCGGGACTAGTGTTAGGAACTTAGTCTAGTGGTTTTTAGCAGGGCAGAGGGAATTGGGGAGAGGGGCAAAGCTTGCCAAATTCATGCCTGCCCGGCTGGAGCTGGCCAGAGTCCCTTCACAGGTAAGGGTTGTTTGATTAGGCTACACCCTAATGACTCAATTTACCTGCAACCTTCCTGGACAAAATCTCCAGATATAATCTCATTCGGAGGAACTGGTCACAGGTTCAATATTTTGGTTTGGAAATGTACAAAATTTGGTCTATAACAAGTGGGAATCGTGGCTAGTTAGATGTCAATATAATATCCCAAAGAAACAAAACAATGGTCTTCTTCCTAGGGATGGCTGCCCAGCCCCTCTTAGGTCAGGGTCTTCTAGGGCCTGAAAGCTGGAAAGTAAAATCTCCCCTTGCTACCTTACTGGGTGGGAGAACTGCTATTGTCCTTTCAGTTTGATCTTAACTTTCCAATAAGAAACAAGCCTCCACGCAAAATAAAAGCTAGGAAGCTGATGGTGCAAAACAAGACAGTGCTCACAAACGAGATGTATGTATTCTTTGGAGACGTTTTCACTGTTCTGAACCCCTGCCCCTAGTTCTGCATCACCTCCACCCCCACCTGGGAGGTAAACATAGCAGTCTCTTTATTTGGATGAATGGAGTATGTTTACCTCCCAGTCTGACAAAGGTCCTCCAAGGTCTTTCAAAGGTGCCTCCTCCTTTGTCGGATTTAATATCAGTTCTCAGCCTTTGTTTTGTCAAATATGGTCACGAGAGAACAGGCAAGGGCTGGGACTCACAGGCTTCAACCCCAGCTGCCCTCATAAATCACCACTGCTCCTGTTCAGCACTCTGGGGTCTGGTTTGAGCCTCTGGATCTTACCAAATTCCAAGACTTACACAACCAGAGCTGGGGACCTCTGCTTTGATATGGAAGGCAAGCCAAATGCCAGAGAAACAAAGGAGTGGGGTATGGTTACTCTGAGAGTTTCCACCCGGGATGGGAAAGCAGCACAGGACCCACCATTTCCCAAAAGGCCAAGTTCCTCCCTGGCTCTCAGATTCACACATTTCTCAAGTTCTTACTCTCTTACACATTCTTAGAGTGCCATTTGGTATGAACATTCTGGAGGGCACTTAGCAATAATTGTCTTACAAAAATTTAACAATCACCCATTTATTGATCAAGTGTCACCAATGTGTGTACATACCTACATGTACACTGTATGTTTGTGGATAATCATCACAGCACTGTGCAAACCTATACCACACAACAACCACCTTACTGGTGTTTGAAAAGCTCAGGACACAGTGGTCCAGACAGACAAAGCACAAGGAAAGGTAAAAGATGGCCACAGTGAGGCCATTTTAATTTTTGTTTCCCCAGGCATGGGAGATTAGGACTTCATTATATCTTCCAGGACACAATTCAGCCCATAACAATTGTAAACAACACAATTCTTCATGGTACATAAAATGACAGTGTGACACAGTCAATGGCATGGCCAACAAATCAAAGTCCCAGTTAACACAACTCATTGTTCGTGGATGTTTTAAGGGGCGGTAGGAGCACCAGGTTCCCTTAGCTACTGCGTGAGATTCTGAGGAAAGAGATAAAATGGTGATATTCTGTTATTGTTGCTATTTTTAAGTCTCTCTCTCTCTCTTTCTACCCCCCCCCCGTGTGTGTGTGTGTGTGTGTGTGTGTGTGTGTGTGTCCACATACCTGTGGGAACTCTCAGAGGCCAGAAGTGAATGTTGGATTCCCTGGAGCTGGAGGTAGGGGTGGTTGTGAGCTATCTATTTGAGTGCTGAACTTGAGAGCCCTGAAATGCTCTTAACCACTGAGCCATCTCTCCAGACCAGAGGTAGAGTTTTAAAAAAGCAAAACACACAAGCACGCAAGTAATTTCATTCAGATTATGACTGACAGAAGCAAATGGTCAGACTGGGAGCCCAAATGTCTGCTGGTGATTACTATTCAGCTCTGGATCCTACAAGAGCAAGTGATGGCCCAGGATATTGTGGTCCCTGTGGTCTAAGCTGAGATGTGCATCTGCTCCTGACTCCCTGACCTATGCTGTTGGCTCAGAACCAAAGCGCCACCATCTTCTGTTCTAAGTTTAAAACATGATTGACAAACCTAAGTACTTAAAAGAACCTGGACCCATCTGTCCATTTTAGTTTCTTTCCTTCCCTTTCTCTTCAAGCCAAAAGCCTTTCTCACCCTGTGGGAGGCAGGTGTCTCTTTTACCCCCCTTTCCCTGGCTCCTCCCAACCCAGCACATTCCATGATAATTAACAGCTGTTTAATTATCAGCCCAGCAGGGAAGGTAGTCCAGTCCTTAGCCAGTTATCTCCCCACTTAAGCTGACCCAGATTTCTGGAAGGCTGACTGTGCTAAATGTCTTAGGGAACAGCAGTGTAGCTTCATGGAAAGTTAGAATCAATCAGTCAGCCTCAGTGACCCTGCCATCCTGTCACACTGGGGCAATGGCTTCTGAACCTCAGAGTGATCAGTGGACAGGAAAGTATTGGCTCAGGACCCCCAAGACCAAATTCTCAGACCAAGTTCTCCGTGGGCATTCTCAGCACAAAGGAGATGTATTTGCTCCAGAGGGACAGAGAGCTAGTATCAGCAACAAAGACAGAAGATAGAGGAAGAAGGAAGGGAACAAAGGAGAGAGGAGAAGGGGGCAAGGGAGACAGGGAAGGGGTTTGTCCTGGAGGACAAAGGACTGCTTCCGGGTAGCGAGGAGACAGTCAGTGGCGCATAGGAAAATGATTGTTTATAAAGGTAAAGGCAAGGCCTAGGTCCAGCCCGTGCAGGGTGAATCAGACTCGGAGAGTCCCAAGGTTCCAGGTTAGTTGACTCTGTTGGTCTTCCTGTGTCTTCATGTGGGTCTCAAATAACTAGAGTTGGGGGCTATTCCAAAAGCTGTTGCCTGTATGTGAGATATGTTCTTCTAGCTGGGCTGCCTTCTCTGTCCTCAGTGGGAGAGGAAGCACTTACACTTGCAAAGAATTGAAGATCCAGGGTCTGGGGGGGATAACCAGTAGGCACCACCCACTTAGAGAAGAAGGGATTGGCTAAATAAGGGAATAGACCTTGGGGACTAGCTTTAGGAATGTAATCTAATGGTTTTAGAAAGGCAGAGGGGATGGGGATGATTGACAGAAGAGAAGGACAGGGCCTGCCTGAGCCATGTTTGCTGTGCTCGAGCTGGTTAGAGCCCCTTCAGTCAGCAGTGACAATATTCCATAGTTTTGTTGGAAAGATGGAAGGTAAAGAACATAACTTGTTCTCTATAAAGTAGTAAGTAACCATGTCGGGTTACTTTCTGTTCCTTCCTTGGACTGTACCTACAGGAAGTGCCCTAAACACACAAGAAGCATCCGTTGACTGAGAACTTCTCAGTTGAGAACCAGAAGGAGCAGGGAGTAGGTGGAGTTATTTGGGTCCCATACGTACACACATGACTAAGGAAGGTGTAAAAAATGAGTCAGAACTGTGTGGTGTCCATCAGTTCTCTTTAGTTTTAAAAAGTCTTAAGCACTTCTGCTTTCCTATGTTTTTGCTTAGACATTTGTACAAATGATCAATGGTACACTTGGGGAGGCATTCTAAACCTATGAATCTAAGTTAATTGTGCATTGTATTTTAGGAGGGGGGAAGCTATGGTTAAGTCATACAAATGTCACTGGGTTTCCACCCAAATTGTGATGACAGGTTCTGTAGGAAATAGATTAAAATGCAAAACATAAAGAAGGGACAGCAACTCAGGTGATCTTTTAGCTATAGCAAGACATATCCTTTAGACGGTAGGAAAGCATTACTCTGAAATTAGGGGATTTATCACACATATAATTATAGCACTGAAATCTTCTCCAGAGTTCTTTAGAAATGACTTGCAACCTCATCTCTCTTGTCATGTTTATTTCAATTACAATAGAAAACAAGCTAAACGTCCAGTAAGAGGGAAATAGTTGGTACCTGATCTATGGAGGTGTAGAAATTAAAAAACGGTGGCTCTGTGGTAGTGTATTAAAATGTTTTATAGTAAGACACTCCAGGAAGAAAGAATGCATGGTTTTGCCAACAATGTGATTACTAAGTATGTAAAGACTAAGTGTAATTATGAATTAGAATTGAACAAGAACCCAGAAAATAGAAGCAATAAATGAGCATGAAATCCGCACACTTCTGGAGTTACGTGTAACACACATTTGGGAGGACGGTCTGCTGAAGCACACCTAGGATAGGAAGGTGTGGACGCACAAGGCCAGTTCAGGCTTAGGATTCCTGACTGAAAAGATGGATAATGTTCAGGAACTATGGCACCCTAAAGCATCACCGGTTTCCATTAAAACCTCATTTATGGAATTACAATTAATTTTATGGAAACGGGTTAAGCAGTCTTTTCATTAGTGTGTTCCTGGCATAATTGAGTTTGGAGTGATGGGTGAAGTCATCCCAGCTCAGCCCTTCAATCAGCTCCGCTGTGGGTCCTTTGTTCCTGCTAGCAACAACATATAGCTGAGAACTTTCAAACTTCCCCAGGGAAGTTGGTAGTTGTACTTACATCCCAGAGACCCTAGAAAGGAAAGGTACTATTTCACAGAAGTTATTGGAGGCAATGAGTCCAACAGGAAATCCTTCCATAGAAGGCAATAAAGGTGTCCCTGTGGTGAGCCCTGGGGATAAAGGCCTCCCTGTGAGACCAAATTGGGGAAACTAAGTTGGTGAATTCAGACTTCTTCCTTTATAAGCTGAAGGGATACTCAGCTTAAATTCTTTTCACAGTAAACGGTGTAGAAAAGAGGCACAGAGTGGCTGTCTCTCTAGACTGAGAACCACACATCTGCTGGGACCTTTCAAATGTTCTTTGTATTAATGAATTCTGACACACACACACACACACACACACACACAAGGTGGAGAGGTGGTATGAGAATATAATGTTCTGAAAACCATTGACTTTACAGAATGTAAGTGGCCAAAGACTCCAGCTGTGGCATCCTGAAAATTACATACCTATAGACTATACTTCCCACCATTGCTCCAGGCCAGTATTGGGGTGCTAAGGAAGGCCCACCTCCCTGGAAAGTCACAAGGTTTCAGTAATGCCCAGTAATGCATATGTGTGTGTGTGTGTGTGTGTTAATGAACACATGAATATCGTATATCTGCATATGGCTATAAGTGTGTATATAGTTGAGTTATAATTTATCATTTTGGTGGACATGAGCTATGTCAATATTTTGCCATTACTTTGCTACTAGCTATACCACAGCATATGCCACCTTTTTGGAAAACATCCAAGAACCCAGTGCTACACAAAGACTTCTTTGCTGAATGTGCAGAGTTCCTGGTAGAGTTTGAATTTTTCTGTCAAATGAGCGCAGCCTTCACGGGTAGGTAGAGAATAATGAAGTGAGAGCTACGGAAGGAGAAGGACTGGAGGAAGATCTGGAGTCTTTTCACACATCCCGTCTCACCTCACTCAGGGCACGACCCTCCTGGCCTACTCTCATCCACACCAGTGAGAGGCTCTGACTGTGTATAAAAGTGGTTCTAAATCACTTCCACAAAGTGGGTACAAGAAGCTTCCAGGGACTCACAGTCAGTGGGAGGTTAGAGGGTCAGCTTTGTACATCCTACAGTGCCTGCCTGTAGGAAGTCTAAGTAGGATCCTTTAGAGAGAGAGTCCAATAAGTAGACTCTGAGGTAAAGAGGCTCCAAGTATTCCCCATCCTTTCCTTGTCTTCCTGAGAATCAACTGCCAACAGAGAAGCCACTAAAGAGTTATCCTGAGGCTGAGGAAATCCTTGCTGTCTTGAGTAGAAGTGCTCAGAATTCCACTCCTACTAACACGGAACTTGGTGGACAGGAAGAAAGTGTCCTTAGACATTCTAGGGAGAATTGAGAACTAAAAAAGACTGTTGGGTCGCAAAATCTAATAGAAATAATAATAAATATGCATCTGGCACACACCCTTCTGTACTGATCCTTTTATCTTGAGTTTATAGGTAGTCAGACTGGCCACAGCAATTGGAAAATAATGTATTGAATGCCTAAGTGGAAGAAATTCTCTAATTAGAACAAAATCTGGTCATGACCTGGAGCCTGCTTGAACTAACAGCTACCAAATTCCATTGCTAGCCAAGAGCTTAGGAGTCTGCCTGGCTGCCCAAAACTGAACTATGGGATCAAGGAAAGCAGAGCAGTCCTTCAGCCTCTCTCCCAGGGCCTTCCCATTGGCCTTCTGGAGCCTTGCAGGGGACCTTAGCTACACATTGGTAGATGGCTTTGAATCTGCTGGGATTTTGTTTAGCTGACTCTCAAGTGTGACAATACAGCATGCAAAGGCCGGAAGCCTTCAGCAATACAAGCCATTTGAGCTGATCAGGTTTCACCATGGACCATCCCTCAATCCTGATCAGCTTCCTTCTCCTAAAGAGATGTTCTGTTGTCTTCTTCTCTTTTACTTAATGACTGTAGACACTTCATCTTCCTCAAGAACACTTTCTCCATCCAATTCCTATTTTAAGAGAATTTGTTTTGAGTTAGTGTTAGCCACTGATAGAGGCAGACACCTGCAGAGGGCAAATTCTTGTATTAATATACCTTCAGGTGTCTTTTCCCCTTTGTTTCAGTTAAAACTTTTTCATCATGCTGTGAGGCATCCTGTCTAAAAGTTTGATCTTTTAAACACGTAATTTAGAATCACCCACTAAGTGTGAATTTCTACTATCTTCCCTTCCAAAATTATGAACTTCCAAACTGAGCATGCTCATTAAGGACTCCTTAACTGAGTCCCTGTGCACAGGCCACCTAAAGACAACCCCAGTTTCCTTTGGTCCCGAGGGAGAGGAGTACTGCTTTGAAAACAACTCCCATGCTGCCCTTCTGTCCATGTTAGCTCGGCCTATTTTGGCTTTGCAGTCACCAACTTCTGAGCTGACCCTACTCAACGATATCATCATCAATGCCTGGTTACTCTGTATAGCCACACGTAAATGCTCTTAGACAATAGATGAGATCCTACAAAGGACACTCTTCTGTTTGCTACAGAAAACACGCATGTACATATTGAACGTACATATTGTTTACAAATAAAATTTGAATTCGTGGCAAGGAATTCCAAAAGAAGGGTATTAAGGTTTGTACTTAATCTCTTGGGTAATCTCTTGGTATTGTTTCAGATAAAGATGGCACTGCAACAAGAAGGATTTGACCGTAAAAAGAGAGGGTACAGGGACATCAATGAGATTGACATCAACATGAATGACCCTCTCTTTACAAAGCAATGGTACCTGGTAAGTTTCTCTATTGTTTGTAATGGCCCACACTTGGTTATTTGGTAGGATAATAACCAGCATCCAGGTCAATGAATGCCTATATGCCCTTCCATATGCTTAAATGTCTATCTGTTACCTCCTACTCATCTTGCCCCCTAAGCATCTACCAACAGCTGATCACATGGTCTTGCATTCTGAACAGGTACGCCTGTATGAGAATGAAGACTTGCAAACTACCAGAAAGCCAGATCAAATATTTAGGAGAAATAATCCAGAGGTGTTTACAGGCATAGAAAGGTGAGAGGAACCTATAGAGGTCACAGCCTTAAGAATCCAGTATTTTCCTGAGGGAGAGAGAGATAAGAGATTGTCAAAGGCAGCATTTCAGCACAGCCTGAAACAGTGACAGCAAATCAGGATTCAGAGCACTGAAACCTAGGGTGTCTCATGGCTAGTACTTTCTGGCTCATCTATAATCCATCGGGACCCATGTGGATTTATTGAGCTATGCTTAAAAGATTAATAGGGACAAGAGAAATGGCTCTGTGACTAAGAGCATGTACTATTCTTCCAGACGGCCCACGCTCAGTTCCCAGCACCTATTGTCAAGACAACTGTCTGCAACTCCAGCTCCAATGGATCCCACCACACCTCTGGCCCCTTAGGCACCTGCACTCGCTTTTATAAACCCACACATATGCACATTATTAAAAATAATAAAAGTAAATATTTTAAAAAGGAAATCAATGACTCCAAACCAACCCAAGTTACAAAGCACGTTATAAATGACTGATTTATAACTGTGAGTGATATCTTACTTTATTAGGATTAAAAAAAAATGGCAAGCAAGGTAGAAAGTTAAAGAACATGGACTGCCACACTGTAGGAATAAAACCCAGTTTTCCCTGAGGCTTCAGTATTTGGCTGTGCCTTGTGCTTTTGCACAAAGAATTCTGAAAGCCTGGCTAATTGGATGAGCTTACATATGTTAATCAGGATAGGGTAGCATAGCTGTCCAGCAGCTATGGATAAACTGGGTTACCTGAAAGGGGGGGCTGGAAATGAAAAAGGATGGGGTGGCAGAGAAGGATGAAGCCAAGACAAAAGTTTCTGATCAAGGCTCTAAGTTTAATAGTCAGCACTGTGTTTATATAGAGAAAGCCCACAGACCCCCATCCTTTGTTTCAGCTGGAGTGAGTTGCAAAGCAAGCTCAGGGGGCAGTTTACTCCTGTAGGAAATTGACTCCACCTGGGTCATTAAGATCCGACAGTGGCAAACACTTAAGGTCTATTTAGCCTGCTCTAGGCTGGGGGAAGGGCACAGGGTAGGTTTATTACAATAAGAAATGACCTCAAATCACTGTGACTTCTTAAAATCAAGGCCTGTTTTTTTCTGGTGCTATTTTTTTAAGTGCTTCCACAGCACCTCAGCAAGGAAAAGGGACAAACTATATGTGGCTCTTGAAACTTCTGCCCAGGTGTGACAAATAGCACATGAACTCACATTGGACTGGCCAAAACCACGGTCACATGACCATTCTAAATAAGAAGGAGAAAAATGGAGGAGGGATGTAATCTTAATATAGGTCTGGAAGGAAAAGAGTAATAACCCTTGTGAAGCATATTGAAGACACTAATGATATTCCAGTAATGTCTCAGCAACACCAGAACAGCCTCTGGTCCCTGTGGGCCTTTGCCGGCACACATTCCAACCTCATTATTTCTTCATTTCCATCCTTGAGTAAATATGTACAGAACATATATACATGGAAAGAGGCTAGTGAATGCATTGGTGTGCATCATTCCTTAATCTTCCTTTTTAAAAATATGGAGGGGTTAGAATCACAGCTCTGCCACTAAAATGTTTGTCATATGAGCAGGAGGATTAGAGTTCAAAGCCCAGAAACCACATGAAAAGCACTTGTGATGGTGCTTATAAAAGGGCAGCATGCATCTGTAATCCCAGAACTGAGATGTGAGACTCAGAGGACCCTTTGGGCTCACTAGCTAGCCATCCCAACCCACTTGGCAAGCTCCCCACCATCCATAAAACCAAAATGGTCACTAAGAAACAGCAGCCGAAGTTGACCATTAGCTTCCATATACATGCACATATACACAATGGTATGTGCACAGACTTGCATTCACTCGAACACACATGTGCATACACAAAAAAACTGGGGAAGACTTTATTTTTCTATACTATAATATACACTGAAGAATAGCCACCTATCTTTAATTTAGTTCAACGCATATTTTACAGCAAGTTTTGGTGTAGTGGTACTACAATTCCTCAAAAAAAATGTTATTGTCATTTTATTGAAGGAACTTTATCTAGTAATAAGCCAAGATATTATATGTTAAATTCAAAACACGAGCTAAACAGAGGTTTGACAGAAAACATTTCATTTTCTATTTGGAGGGTTTGCTGTGATAACTTCTCCAAGACCATTATATAAGATGATTCTAATTTTCTGTGTGGTGCCAAGATTTAAATATAGAGATTTATATGTGCTAGACAAACATTTTTACCACCGAGCTATGTGCTTATCCCTGTAAAGAGAATTTGAAGATGAGTTATGAGATGAGGGGATTAAAGCAGTATTTAATCTTTATATAAAACAGAAACATTGGTTGGTTATGTGAAACAAATAGGAAGGGAATCCTTTGGGGGTAAAGTAGACCACTCAAAAGCATGTTTCATGAAAAGTGTAACCTTTATTGGCAACCAGGTATTAGCATATGTCACAACACCAAACCAATCAGATTCTCTGCTTTGAATTCCTCTGTCAGTTCAACACTGGGCAAGCTGATGGAACTCCTGGGCTAGACTTGAACGTGGCCGAAGCCTGGGAGCTGGGATACACAGGGAAAGGAGTGACCATTGGAATCATGGATGATGGTGAGTATCTCACAGGCTCCCCTCATCTGCACGCCAGTGCCTTTAGTGCCTCCAACATAGAGGCTTGGGTTTCCTAGAAGCTCATCAGGTAACTAGCAATTCTGATACTGTTTGACCAAATCCTCCCCTTCATCCTGATCAGTATCCTGACAGCTGGTGAAACAGTCATTACCTTGCTTCCTTACTGACCTGGTTCTTAAAACTTACCTGAAATATATTCTAATCCCACGTATATTTGCTTTCTGTTTCTCTAGATCCGCGATTTAAAATTCAGTTCTTCACAACAACCCCATTTCACATTTTAAAATTTAGGTTTTCAGCTATCAGGAGCCCAGCCTTACACACCTGCTAGGCAATTGCTGTATTACTCATCGATACTCTCAACTTCCTGGTTTTACGTAGCCACATGGGCTGTTTGGACTGCTGAAGTCAACATTCATTTCAATAATCACAGAAAGTTCTACCTGAGAGTGTGGCTTTGGGTCCACAACAATACCGGGGTCATAGAAAAATTAGTTTAAATGCTACTTTAAGAATGAGCCCCTGGCCGGGCGGTGGTGGCACATGCCTGTAATCCTAGCACTCTGGGAGGCAGAGGCAGGCGGATTTCTGAGTTCGAGGCCAGCCTGGTCTACAGAGTGAGTTCCAGGACAGCCAGAGCTACACAGAGAAACCCTGTCTCAAAAAAACCAAATCCAAAACAAACAAAAAAAAAACAAACAAACAAAAAAAAAAAAAAGAATGAGCCCCTGTCAGGCAGACTTTGATAATGGTTCTTGACACCCCCATATGTTTTAACAGAGTTTTATGAATTAGTGATTTGATAACTGTGCATGGCTTGCCTCTGTGGAGATCCTGCAGCAGCACCACAATTCAGACATTTTGCAAGGATGACCTTCTGTCCTTGGTCAGCTCCCTAGCTCGCTCTCTCTCTCTCTCTCTCTCTCTCTCTCTCTCTCTCTCTCTCTCTCTCTAAAAGTCCCCCTGTGCATCATCAGTTTAATTACCTACAAAGCCTACATAGAGGGGAGACAATGGAGCCTCTCTCTTCTGAACATCCTCAAAGAAGACTGTTGACTAAAAGCGAGCCTTTGAAGCAGAGTTGATAGAGAAAACAAGGGGAAGCCGGATGCTCTGAACCTGCTCTGTCTTTGTGGGAGCTCATTAGACAATGCAAAACACTGCCTCCGTAAGCATCTGATGTGTGAGATGTTTTGAAGTGGATGTTAAAAGCCTTCTCTAGTCCTGAGAGCTTTCCCTAGAAGAAAGAACCATGTGGGCAGATGTCAGAGCTTATGGATATAGTTTTTTTCTTCTGAACACTTGGGCTTAGACTACTTTTCAAAGCAGCTGAGGCCAGCCCATCCAGAAAACGACACATCTAATTTTGAAGGAACCACCTAGGATGTTCTGTGAAAGCATTGCAACAGCTCATTGGAAGTCCCTGTACTAGGAATAGAGAGGCCCACCTTAATTGTGGCACAACAGTGACAACCTCTCTGACCAACCCCTGACAGCACTCCAGGTGCCTGTTTCAGCTTCTGTTCATAGCCTCCTTGAATGACACTCAAGCCATTCCTTCCAAAGATGGCCAATGAGGAGGTGCCTCACTCTGCTCCAGACTAAGAGGCAAAACTCTTTAGTAAGTCCCAGAAGGATTTCCTGTTTGATCTTAGTTCTGTAGGTTAGTGATCATTGGGATCCTCATAAGTTGAACTCACTGTCTCCCAATTAAAATTCCTTTCTCTATTGTTTTGGCCACCTCTGCTACAGAACAAGCCACCTAGAATAACTTTTTTAAGTTACTGTGTCTTATAGTTCTCTGAGATAACGGACTCTGCTGGAGCATTCTGCTGCTGTCTCTAAAGAAAGAAAAGGAGGTGTTTCATCAGGGAAGGAGGCTCAGTCAATAAAGCACTCTTGTACAAATGTAAGGACCTGAGTCCCCATCCCTAGCACCCATATAAAAGCTGAGTGCAGCAGTGCACACCTGTTACCCATCACTGGGGATCAAGGACAGGCAGCAGAGACTGGGAGATCTCTGGAGCTCACTGGGAGGTCTGCCTCACTGAATCAATGAGGACAGCGTTCAGAGAGAGGTCCTGCCTCTGAGAACAAGGCAGAGAATAATAACTGAGGAAGACACCTGACATGCATAAGAACACATGTACATACACATGCAGCATACACACACATACACACACACATACCACAGAACATGTGTTCAGCATTTTCTACTTTAAGAGATAATCAAACATATAAGACATTAAAATACTATCAATCGGGTTATTACTTGCATTTAGATCATTCTATTATTGGTAGAAAAATGTCTTTCATCCTTTGCAATTCTATAAATAATATTTTCTTTCTCAATCCCAAGTCTGTAACCATTCTACCAAGATTTTTTCTTATAATTATAATTATAATAAATATATTTTACTGAAATCTAATTTTCTCCTGGTCTCATATTAACTCCTTACACTCATATTTCTCTTCACAGAGAAGAAATTACCAATTCTTCTCTTGAACAAAATCTATTTTCAGAACATGGAATCATTTTTTTTAATATTTTTATTTTCTATATTCTTTGTTTACATTCCAAATGATTTCCCATTTCCCAGATTCCCCCCTCCCCATATGTCCCATAAACCTTCTTCTCTCCATCCATTCTCCAATCACCTCCCTCCTTTTTCTCTGTCCTTACATTCCCCTCCAATGCTAGATCAATCCTTTCCAGGATCCGGACCCTCTCCATACTTCTTCATGGGAGTCATTTGTTATGCGATTTGTGCCTTGGGTATTCAGGGCTTCTGGGCTAATTAATATCCACTTATCAGAGATTGCATTCCATGTGTTGGAATCATGTTTTTAAAACTGGCTTCCACCGTAAAAGGCATGCCCTTTATGCGTAGTTATGGGGGAGGGGAAGGGCAGTCTTTAGCTTACATTTGTTACAAAACTTTTTGCTTAACAGTGTTAAATAATTTCAGCAAACAAAATAAATTTCATTTCACACAGATTTTAATATCAAGCCAATTTCTAAAAATGTTTTTGCTAGCAATTTCTTCTGCTAATACGACTCCAGCAATGTGATAGATTATTATATATTTACTTGTTTGTTGTTATGATCAAATATCCTGACAAAAAGCAATCTGAGAAAGGACGTTTACTTCAGGTTACAGTCCCAGAAGGGAGACAGTGTATCATGGCAGGGGATGCATGACAGCAGGAGGGAGAGGCTCTCCTGGCAGTCAGGAAGGAGACTAATCACATTCCATCACCACACAGGAAGCAGAGAGAGAATTGGAAGTGAGACTATGATATGAATGTCAAAGTTCACCTTCACTTATTGTACTTCCTCCAGTGAGGCCCCGCCCCCTAAAGGGTCCACAATCTCCCCAAAAAACACACTAGCTGGAGATCAAGAGTTCACATGTATGACCCTGTGGGGGTAATTTTATATTCCAACCATAAGTTCCTACCCCTGGTCCCATAGTCTTGAGGCCATCTCATAATACAAAATACATTTAGTCCAATTTCAAAAGTCCTATAGTCTTTAAAAGTCACAACACTGTTCAAATGCCCAAAGTCTTTCTGAGACTCAAGGTAAACCCTTACTGTAAACTGTAAAACCAAAAGATAAATTATAAACTTCTGATCTATAAAATATACATACATACCCAATCCGAAAAGGAGGAATGGTGACACAGTGGGGAACTATTGAGCAAAAACTAGACTGAAGCCAGCAAGATAAATACCAAAACCTGTAGCTCTGGGTCTGGCACCCGGAGCCTCAGTTTCAAAGAGCTTAGGCAGCTCCACCCTTTAACTTTGCTGCCTGGCGTCTCTCTGTCTTTTAGGCTTGTACCACTCCCTGTTTGCAGCCCTCCATGGCAGGTTATCTACAACATCTTTGCATCTCCATCACAACCGAGGCTTCAACTTCACAGCTTTTCAGAATAGCCTCTCAGGACCTCACAGGGACTCCAAGCCTCCAAGTTTAACACACATTGCCTAGCCTCAGTAGCTCCCTGAAACCACAGAGAAAGAGTCATGCCTCCACTCAGACAGTGAAGAGCATTGCCAGGTTCCGCTACCAGCCTGCGGTGAACCCTATTTCTTTGAACCACAGTTGTAGTGCTTACATCTGCTCACTGACACTGGTAACAAATTTTTCCCTAGGTATTTGCTTTCTAGAACCAGGAAACCTCTGAGTCTTTCTCCTTTCATAAGGAGGATCTTGCCTTCAGGGACACTTTCCTGATATTTCGGTGTAGAGCAGGAGGCTTTGTAATGGCAGGAAACCCTTTAACAGAAGTCTCTGTTTCAGCATTTGCCTTGGCTGAACCTTAAGCTTCCTCATGATCCTTTCCTCCCCATTGTGCATACTTAATCAGGAAGAACTATTCCACAGAATGTTATTCTGTCTTAAAGTTTCCTCCACTGAAGACATTGGACTATTACTTTTTAATTCAGCCTCAGGCAAGTTCTCAGGACACAGGCAGAATGCAGTCAGATTCTTTGATGAAATGTCATGTGAATGGCCTCTATCCCAGTCGCTAATAAAATCCTTAAACGTCATGAGCTAGGTCTCTACTGTTCATTGCACTCTCAGCCCTTCTGTTTTCTAAGCCCCTACAAGAATGGCCCATTAATTTTTGTCCACAGCACTTAATAGCTTTCTAGCCTGAAGCTCCAAAGTCTTCTAGTCTCCTCCAAAAGACAGTGTTAACAGGCTTATTACAAACTCACTTCTCTGAAGCCAATTTTCGCATTAGTTAATTTTCTATTGCTGAAATAAAATACTCTCACAAAGAGCCAGTTGGGTATGGGGGCGTTGTTTTGGCTCACATTTCCAGAGGAAATCCAGTCGATCTCTGTGAAGGCATGGAGGAGCGTGAAGGCAGCTTGGAAGTCAGGAAACAGACTGGTCATATCTCTCCTCACACAGGAGGCAGAGATAAGTAACAGGAAATGGATCCATTATAGAAAGCCTCAAAGCACACCTTTCAGTGACATACTTCCTCCAGTGACACTCTGCCTCCTTAAGGGTTCCATAACGCTTTCAAGCAGTACCACCAGCTGAGAACCAAGTGTGCAAATATGAGCCTAGAGGGCACATTTTTATAGTCACAATAATGATATTTCTAATGATGATGATAAGAATGCATTAGCATGTTTACTGCTAGCTAAGCACGTCCATGAATTGTTTTTTAATCTATGAAAGATCTCTCCAAGGTAAATCTTAGCCCCATTTCAAAGATGACAAAGTCAAAACTCAGAGATATTGTGTTATTTGATGAAATCCACATCAGTGTTACTGTGTCTGGCACTTGAATAGAACTGGATCTGCTGGTCTCAATGCCTGTGTTCATCCCAACTCTGTAGATCACTTTTATTCCTCAGATCTTTCTCAGAGGAGTAGAAAGAGAAGGCATCATGCCCATGAGTGACAGGTGACTAGACACACTCCTACATCATTGTTCAGTAGTAACTCTCAGCCCATAAATTATACATGTGACCAGGGGAGAAAAAAGAGAAAATTTCCTTTTAGAATACATGCATCCTAACTCAAGAGGTTTTTTATGATTTGGTTTTCGTTGGTTGGTTGGTTGGTTGGTTGGTTGGTTTGGTTGGTTGGTTGGTTGGTTTGGTTGGTTAGTTTGGTTGGTTGGTTGGTTGGTTGGTTTGGGGGTTAGGTTTTGGGGGGAGGTAGGGGGCTTGGATGGTTGGCTTTTATTTGTTTGGGGGGGGTAGGCTTAGTTTTGCTTTTTTGTCTTTCACTACAAAGCCTTAGGATGGCCCTATGTAGGATGGCTGGCACAGCCCCAATAATAGTAGCACAGCCTTAGTATGTATAATGCAAAGATGCCAGCAGAAGGTACTTAATGATAATTCTACCTTATAAGTCTAGCATCCCAGGATAGTTATAAAAAGCATTTACTACTAGCCTAAGCATACCACATCCATGAGCTTCTTTGAGACCTGCCCTTTTCTCATCTCCAGTTGCTCAAGAAGGAAATAAGCACAGAGAGGTCAAGCAACCTGCCTAAAGTCATACTGCTCATTATTGTGGTAGTTGGGAGTCAAACTCTGCTCTTTGGCTCCAAATACCTTCATTTATAACCGTGGCCCTGTGTAGTTGCAGGGCCATTGCTCCATATAAGCACAAGTAAGCTAAGATTCTATAGCACAGCAGAGCTGGTTAAGAACTTTTCAGTTGCCCCTTGTGTTCTACAGTGATTTCTGAGGTCAAAATCAAATTTTCTGATAAATAAATAAACCATAACTTTACCCTAGCAATGACTCCTGAGCACAGAATAGGCTTCGGCTCAAGAGCAAAACACAGAACTCCCGCCGAGGGAATTGATGCCTCTGGCTTTCCAGAAAGGCACGTTCTGGAGAGACAAGCATCGGCTCCCAGCTGGCAACACCTCACTAGAAACCGCCAGCTTTCTCCTAATGGCTTTTCTTGCCTAGTCGTGCACCTCCTATTTCCGTGCTGGAGTGTGCTCTCCTAATCCGTGGTTCTCCGTGCCCTGTTAAATAATCATCGCTTTTCCTCCCCGGGGCCAGCTTCATTTCAGAGGAGATGCGTTAGAAATGTCAGGATTTCTACAAATCTCTTTTACATCGCTGCAGCGATGAGCCATCCATCTCCCAGTCACTAAGCCCCTTACCGCTGACATTTATCCGGAAACATTATCCGTGGGCCCAGAGCTCTAATTGGCTTCACTCCTCTGCAGTACGACTGGGGGCAGCTGTCTCTCCACGAAGGAAGTGATGCAGCCCTCCTTCGCACAAAAAGGCAAAGCCAGGCAAGGCAGAGAGTTCAGGATAAGCACTGCCGCCCTCCACAAAGCCCCCCCACCCCGATTCCCACGAACCTCCTGCACCATTCCAGCAGGGAACATCTATTCCTGGGCAGCTTTGAAAAACACAGTAGCAGGCATTAATTAACCTTCCACTCTTGTGTTATGTTTCCACAGGAATTGACTATCTCCACCCAGACTTGGCCTACAACTATGTAAGTACAAGTTGATTTTAAGGTGTGAGGAATGTGGGCTTTTAACCAACTCTGCCACATCCAATTACTGAGTGCTCTAATACACGCAATATGCGGCATGCGTGCAAAGATCAAGTATGCCCAAATGCAGGAACCATCTCTCTCTCCCTTCCTCCCTCCCTCTTTCTATCCCCCACCTCACACACAAACACACACACACACACACACACACTCACATACACACGTGTGTGTGCTACTCAGATGTTCATGTGCACACAGAATAACAACCACATACTCACACTTGGTGCACACTTGGGTGCTTGTACATACTGACTCAGCCCATCTTGTTAGAGCCACTCTTCAGATACGGGAGCTGTCACGCGCCAAATGGGTGGCTGGTTGAGAAGAAGGATGGCAAGCTGAGGTTTGGAGGAACAGACTACCAAGAAAATAGACAGAGAGAGAGGCAGAGCGAGCATTGGTGTGGGCATTGAAAGTTGCCCCAGCCGAGTTACGCTTTCCCGTAAGCTTGAACTTTTAAGTTAAAAGACATGACCTTAGTGACTGAGGACGTCCGTGTAAAACAAAGGCTTAAGTAAAATGGACAGTTAATAAGCAATGCTGTTCACAAGTCAGTTCTCTGGACGCTTTGCTAGATGTGTCTGTCTCTACTGCATAAAAGTCAAGGGGCTGCCTTGTGTTTTGTGCACTGGGTACCAGGAAACAGGAAAATAAACCTTTTGTTGTTTGTTGCACAGGACTTGGCAGTCTAGAAGTATAAAAGTAGAGCTAAACATCTTCTCTAACACTATATATATATGTGTATATATATATGTATATATATATATGTGTATATATATGTGTGTGTATGTATTTTTATATATATGTATGTGTTGCATATAAAATATATTATTAGATAATTATGTTATTATATACTATAACTATATTAGATATTAATATATTACCTAATACTAATATATGTATACATAATACATTATATATTGTGTTATTATATACGTGTATGTTGTATCATATTATACATTAAATATATTAGTATTAGAGAAGAAATAATAGGAAAAAATATATAAAATGCATCATGGATCATCCAGTCACTGTGGCCACCAAGGGAAATGACAGAAAAATAAACCAAAGTTTTATTGCAGGTGATAATGACTCATAGCTGTGGAGAAGACATTCATGGGCTGCCTGCACATGACAGTCTACACCACTGACTCTGTGGGTCATGTCTAGGGAACCCTTCAGCTTGTCCCTGAAGCCACCCGCCCCACTGCCAGCTCACATGTCTGTAGCTGTTCATTTACTTTCTTGAAATGGCCTGAACTCCTCACCTTGGACAACTCTTCTCTGCATCTTTTTCTGTGTCCTCCAGCAACACAGAGCCCTGAGATGTCACTGACAGGGAGACTGTGCTCTGGTATCCCAGGGCCTTCCCTCTTAGAAGTATGTTTCCATCAGGGATGCTATCCTGCAGCTTAGGAGAACTGTCTACACTTACTGAGGCACTGGTACTTCCCATAATTTTCTTCAGCCCCAGGGCCCAGGACATCAGAAGCAGCCATATACGGGTTTCGCTGCCTTGTCTCCTGGAGGACCTCAAAATGGGTGTATCCTTCTTGTCTGAAAGACTAATGACACCTACCCTCCTTACTGTGCACAGATTTTAGCTCCTCAAAAGCCTAAACCAAAAAGCAATTCTCAACCTTTAGGTCACAACCCCTTCAGCAAAAACCTCTATCTCCAAAAATATTTATATTGTAATTCATAACAGTAGCAAGATTGCAGTTATAAAGTAGCAACAAAAAGATTTTATAGTTGGGGAGCACACCACAACATGAGGAACTGTATTAAAAGGCCATAGTGTTAGGAAGGTTGGGAGCCCTCTGGCAAACCCACAGCTGAATCTGGAAAGTGTTAGCTGTGCTCAGACCAGCGATATTAGAAGCACCTGGAGACTCCAAGGCCTGTGAAAGCTAAGCTTTTCCCCGTTTATTCCTTTTCCAAAGATGTGAATAAAGGCATGACTTATTTAGAAAGGCATAAAACAGATTCCAAACCAGCCATAACACCATGAACCTGACTGTCTGGGGCTTTGGCTCTATATGTCTTTATTTCATCAAATCTGCATTCTGACTGCATATTATATTCCCACATCTTCATATGTTACGAACATTTTTACATTTTTATGTGTCTTCATTATTATGAGGGCTATGTGGAATCGCTTCACACTGCAATTTAAGCACCACAACTTATTGTTGGACAACTGGGAGCCTGTTTCCAGTGGTTACACTCATGTAAGAGGGAGCATGACAGGCAGTGACATGCTTCATAGAGGGGCCGGACAAACCCATTACTCAGCTCCTTTCCAGAGAAGACTTTTTCCAAAGAATTCTGGGAAAAAAGAAGATGTAAGAGGCACATCTTTCCAATTACTTTCATGTGTACTGTGGAATGAAATATTCTACATCTCCCATAATTTCTCTCAAGTAAATAGCCACCAATGGGTTGGTAGCAGCAACGGTAGATTTTCAGTTGACCTCACAGGTGAACTGTCTCATGACTGAGGCTAGTAAGTACATAGGAATGCTAAGTTCTCCATACCTGAAACACAGACCTGGGTTATGGCCACTGGGAGGGGATTCTGAAAGAGAAGGTACGGACTAACTTTAATCTAGATCAGTGGTTCTCAACCTTCCTAATGCTGGGACCCTTTAATACAGTTTCTCTAAACATAAAATACAGTGACCCAAGAACATAAAATTATTTTAATTGCTATTTCATAACTGTAATTTTGCTCTTGTGATGAATTGTAATGTAAGTATTGTCCAGTGGTCTTAGACAACTCCTGTGAAAGAGTCATTCGACCCCCCAAAAGGGTTGAGAACCACTGATCTAGATAATATCTAATAAATGAGTAAAAATGTAAATTATGTTTAAAGATTTACATGTTGATAATTTCATCTAGATCAAGGTTCAAACAAACACTCATTAATGGACCTGGAACCTTCCCAAGACTGAGTATACACCTCTGTTTGTCTATGAAACTCCTGGCTCTTTGGCGTGTTGAAAAAAAAGCTAAACATCCAACTATCTCACTCATAATCCCTCAACATAGAACCCTAAAAGACCAGTTCTCCCAAATCATGGTGTCTTTTGGTCTACATAGACCTGAGACAGAACCTAACAATACAATTTGTCTTCTTTATTTTTGACTAAAAATGTTTACACAATCATTAGGCATAAGCAGAGTCAACCTGCTGAGGAGAGCAGTGAAGTCAGTGGATGAGGATAGGCTCAAGCACTGAGTGAGAAAAAAATTAACCAACCTCATCTTCACATTACTAAGTAATGTAATGGCTTAGATGTGATGAGCTCACTCCAGTGCTCTTCTAGGAAAAGATACTTTGGGGAGGTACTTATTCAGGTTTTCCCAGAAACAAATCCCTGAGACAATAGTTTCAGTAGAACTACTTCCTTTCTGCATTGTGCCAGAAAGCAGAAATGGAGGAGAGAATGTAGCCATGATAGGTACATTCTCAAACATGTGACCACTTCAGGCAATTGGAAATTAACCCCAATAGGACAATCTGACAGATAAATAAAAGCACCAGAGTACCAGAGCCATCTCACCTGGCATGGGACACCTGGGGACTCTGGGTATTCAACCCAACTTCAACAGTAGCAGTCCTTGGTTTAGGGCTGATCCCAGAGGATCCTTATACTGCCTCTTGAGCCTGGAGGACAGCCGCCATCCATGTTTAAACAGTAGATGCTCGCCAGGAACATGCAGGTGTCAGCCAAAGAGATGCTACCAGTAGCATCTGGTAGCACCTGCTACCAGTGTCTGCCATGGAAATCTCTTGTACTGGCTGGTTTTGTGTCAACTTAACACAAGCTGGAGTTATCACAAAGAAATGAGCTTCAGGTGAGGAAATGCCTCCAGGAGATCCAGTTGTAAGGCATTTTCTCAATTAGTGATCAAGGTGGGAGGGTCCCTTGTGGTAGTCTTTCCTGGGCTGGTAGTCTTCAGTTCTGTAAGAAAGCAAGCTGAGTAAGCCAGTGGACCAAGTCAGTAAGAAGCATCCCTCTATGGCCTCTGCATCAGCTCCTGCTTCCTGATCTGCTTGAGTTCCAGTCTTGACTTCCTTTAGTGATGAACAGCAATGTGGAAATGTAAGCTGAATTAACCCTTTCCTCCCCAACTTGCTTCTTGGTCATGATGTTTTGTCCAGGAATAGAGACCCTAAGACAAATTGGTACCAGAAGTGGGGTATTCCTGTGACAACCTGATCATGTTTTGGGGAGAACTATGGAAGGACTTTGGACTAGAAGATACATTACATGTTAATAGCTCTGTGAGATGTTGTATAGGAACTTGGAAGATAATGTTGAGAGCAGTGCAGAATATGGAGGCCTGACTTATAAAATTTCGGAGGAAAGATTAAAGACTCTTATCAGGGCCATTGCTATTTTGATTGTGACAGTTCTGTGGTTTTGGTTATCTGGGGCTGGAGAATCAGCTGTGATTAACAAGAAATCAGAACTACTAAAGTGAAAACTCTGCATTACTGGGACTATTGATGCTAGTTTGTTGGAGCCAAGACATTATTGGTGATTAAGACGAGACCAGCATCATTTAGGTGAAATCTTCTGAGAAGTGTTTTCTGAGAGCACAGACGCTGTGTTCCAGAGATAGCCAAGGCTGTACCTTGTGCTGTGGCTGGGCTTGGTAATGTGTAAGAGTCACCCAAGTGGTACTGGTTTTGAAGGCATGAAGGGGGTCCTGAAGAGCAGCTGAGGCTCAGCACTGTGAGAGATCATGGAAGGCCATTGGTGAAGGTGCGGTCTCAGTTGTAATTGGTGACCCAGGACTTGAAGGGGTCATGCAAAGAAGTTGAGACTTGGCACCATGAAGAGAGCCTACAAGAGGCTATTGGTGAAGCCTAGTTACAGAGGAAGACAGCAGTGTTTTGGAGATGCCAGTACCTTGAATGACTACCAAGAACAGCAGCAGCAGTGGAGTACAGGCATCTGGAACCTAGAAGACAGATGTGTACTACAAAGGGCAGAGCCGGAAAAGTGATGCAAGCCTTTGGAGGAGATCATGGTGTCCAGACATTGGACAGTTGGTGTTTGATTTCGCTTTTGATTGTGACTGTGGCCTGATATTTTTCCCTCTTGAAGGAAGAAAGTATTTTAGTGGAGCCCACAGTTAAAAGACTTTTAATTGTAAAAAAAGACTTTGAATTTTAAAAGAGATTGGATATTTTAAAGGGATTGAAATTTTAAGAATTTGGAAAGACTGTGGGACTTTTATAGTTATTTAGATCTTGGGAGTGAATAAGTAAGGGTTGAGGCTTAATAGTGATGTGTTTGTGTGTCAAGTTGACAAGGGGTCAATTGTACTGGCTGATTTTGTGTCAACACAAGCTGGACTTACCACAGAGAAAGGAGCTTCAGGTGAGGAAATGCCTCCATGAGATCCAGATGTAAAGCATTTTCTCATTTAGTGATGGGGGGGGGGGGAGCACACTGTGGGTGGTGCCATATCTGGGCTGGTAGTCTTCAGTTCTGTAAGAAAGCAAGCTGAGCAAGCCAGGGGAGCAAGTCAGTAAGAAACATCTCTCAGTGGCCTCTGCATCAGCTCCTGCTTCCTGACCTGCTTGAGTTCGAGTCTTGACTTCCTTTAGTGATGAACAGCAATATGGAAATGTAAGCTGAATAAAACCTTTCCTCTCCAACTTGCTTCTTAGTCATGATGTTTTGTCCAGGAATAGAAACCCTGACTAAGACATCTCTTAAAGGTCAAAATAAATTAAAATTGTCTATATTGTGGGAACTAACTTCTCATCTTCTTTATTAATTTAATTTCAATAAGAAGTGAAAATTCTACCCAAAGAAAAGTATGTTATATTATACCCAAAGGAAAGTTGTTTATTATAAAGGAATGGCTTTGTTATTCTGTGCAGCCAAAGAGAGAAAAAAAAAGAAAGTGTGCTGGGTAGTTCAAGGCTCTTTCCACTAAACTAAGAATCAAAATACTTTGAAAATTGCAAATCAATATATAAATGTAAGTCTTTAGTGTTAATTTAATTCAACAAATCAACACTGAGCCTGTTGAGTGGAGAGCAAAGGACAATAGCAGCCACTTCTATGATTATTCTATTGTTCAAAGGTTGGATTGAATCTCGGGGTCTAACCCATTTGTAAGAGCTTATTATTCCAAATAATTAAAACTTTCCTTTTTCCATTCCAATTGCAATAACCATGAAATGAGTACTGTTCAAGAGAGTATTTTGGACCAAGTTAGAGCCTCATTTCTTCGTTTTTTCTGTGCTGCAACAATCTGAACCATTTCCCTAACTCAGAACAGTTGCCTTGTGTTAAGTCACATGCAAGACTGGGGAAAGAGATGCCAGAAAGGTGCAGGTACAGGGTGAATAAAGGTGCAGGCTGGGGGTGTCTCACAGCATGACTTAGGAGCACGCACACAGATGGGGAAGTGACTCTGTTCCGTGGCTCTTAGCCCATGACAATTCCAGACTTGGGTCTATAGCACTGGCCCAGGGCTGAGGCTGTACTCAGTCTGCAGCAGGAGGACTACTCCTTTAGGAATGTGTGGCTTGTTGAAGAGGTGACGGTTTTCAGAGCTTGGGAGCAGGTAGGGCAGAATCTCATCTTTGCATCATAGGTCGGCCTTCCTGAAGTCACAAGTCACACAAGGCTGGTGGGCCTGTAAAACTCAAAGAGGATTTGAATTCTCTAGCTGTGTTGGAGTTTCTCAGGCACTGGTATTAAGACAAAGATTTGAGGCTCTCTATCTGTGAATTCCAGCTGAGTATATCCAAAGACTTTTTTACTTTATTATTGCCCTACTCAACAAATTGTCAGATAACAAGTACAGCATTCCTATTGTTTTAATTTACTGTATGTCTTGCAGAAATGGGCTCAGGTTTGCCCCATCTGCGGTATAGCCCAGGATGGCTTCCCTTTCTCCTTACCTACACTTAGTTTGAATGATAATTCTAAGAGTCTTTGAGATTATTTCTGGTCTTCTCTACTCTTCCCTCTTAACTTTCCTAGCCTCACAACCTTGTACTTGGCCTGGAACAGCTGACCTCTTCGTCAGATACCTCTGAGCTCACTGGGAATCGGACTGAGCAGTTGCACTTGCTTCCTGAGTCCATTAGCTTAACCTGACTTGTGCAGAGCTATCGTCTTGGCTCTTTTGAGAGGAAAATGAAATTTTACTGAGCAACTAGCCTGTGTCTGTCCTAACACGCATATCATGCCCCTTTCACTAACAAAGAAGTAAACACACATAGTGTGCCCCTTTCACTAACAAAGAAGTAAAAATTCAAAGTCTAAGGTTATTAAAGAGTAGTGTCTCTTTAGACACTCCTCCAAGACTCTGGTCGCCAGCCTGGTCATTTATGTTGGCATTCACTCGTCCTTCCAACAATGTGATTTACCTAAAATGTATGACTACATCTCCATTAGATCAAGAACCTGTGCATGCATTATGTGTATGTTTATATCTCTCTTAATATTTAGCATTGTGGTTCTCAGGCATTTTATAAACACACACATGGGGTTGAATATTTACTATTGTAAATGAAACCAAAAGCTAAGTCAAACAATGCCCCTCTATTAATGACAATTATAAACTCTCTAATGCCCAGTCCCCAACCATCTCACAGGCAGATGTTGGATTCCGTGCATAGTACCAACATCAGAAACAGGGAACCCTAACTGAGGTCCCACAGACACAGGCTTGAAGAAAAGATTGTTATTTAGGTAAGGTGATCTGCACTCAGGCAGCCTCAAGCCACTTCTTGTCAATAACACCCCTCCCTTGGCCAGAAGGGGTGGAAATATTATTAGATGATAATACAATTTAGTTCCCAGGTTTGAGGATGATAGATTAGGCTTTGTTCCAGTTCAAGCGTCCAACTATTATGGATTCTGCAGTGCTGTTATTCAGATGACAGAAGTGCTTTAAAGAGAAAACAAGGCTACCCTTGAGGACCTGCACTTCTACCCTCTTCGGATGGGGCCTGACAGATCGATGTCTCTGAGAAGGAAGCTGTGGATAGCTCTGAAGTTCTGCCCCGGGCTGAGCTGAAAGGCAGCAGCCCTGGGCTTGGCAGCAGTGTGCACACCAGGTGGCACAGGGCTACCATGATGAAAGAGAGATGGCTGGAGACAGGCACTGTCCTCAGCCCTGGGTGACTCATATGTCATGCAGTATTGATCACATACATTGCTCCAGGTTTTTAGGCTTATTAATATTTAAATGAATGCATTAATAATGCATGTGAAATTGAGGCTTAAATACTTTTTGTATCTTATTGAAAGGGAAGTGAGCTATTCTCAGCACTGTGTGAGTGTGTGTGTGTGTGTGTGTGTGTGTGTGTGTGTGTGTGTGTGACCAGTTCACAGGAGACTTCATCACCAGAAAGCCAGAATGAATAAATAGAACTGTCTAAATGATCCCTTGGATAGACCCTGGGACAAATGACTATAATCTTATCCAATTGGTGGATTAGAGAAAATGGTCCATTTTTAAAAGGACATACTTGGTATGAAAGTGGAGAAAATAAGCCTCGTTTGATTAAATGGATCTCCTTCCTTGGTCTCCATGTTTACAGCAAAATTACAACTAAAAGCAGAGGAAAGAATCTGGTTAATGAACTTTTACAAATTTCTTACTGGACTAGACTCTACTCTACTAAACCTAGTCGATTTTCGAGATATCTGCACCATTCTCTAAGGTACTGCTCTAAGGGCCAAGATTGTAAAAATATAGGGGTAAAATATCCCTGCCTGCCCCTGGTGGTTTCCATGTAGTTATAGAATTACACTGCAGTGTGTTCAATATTCTCTTGGAAGACAAACTATTATACATTTGAGAGCCCAGCAAAATCTACAAGACACACAGAGCAAAGAGTAGAGTAACAGACAAACTTCAAGAGTAGCAATTTGCACACTAAGGATATGCTTGCTTTCTTGAGAGAGCATTTGGCAACTTACCTAGAAATCCTGTCAGTGGATTCCTGGCATGTCAGTGATTCAACGTTCATCAGGAGATCTGCTCATATCCAGAAGTCTACACTGAAAGTGACCCACAAAAATCACTTCCTTGCTCCAAAATTCCCTAAAAGTGCTTGACATAATTTCATTTCATACACTAAGTTTAAGTCACTTACAAACTTCAGTCACTTACTGTTCTTTCACTCATGAAAGACTCACCCAGAGGTCTCATTCCCTAGGGAGATCATTAACTGAAACTATCTGTGTGTGTGTGTGTGTGTGTGTGTGTGTGTGTGTGTGTGTGTGTGTGCACATGTATGTGTTGGTATATCTGTGTTTTCTATAAATAAATATTAAATTATAGAAGAATGGATGGATGGATGGATGGATGGATAGATGGATGGGTGGATGGACGAAAATGGATGAACCATCAGAACCACAGTTTCCATTGCAATCCAATGCCTATTCTTCCCTTTAAAAAAAATCTCAGTCATTTTCCCTTGAAGACAAGTGTCTGGGTTATTCATAATTCTAGAATAATCCCCTTGCTTTCTCTCCTGGTAAAACACTAATTCCCCTTGAATCTGGGGAGGAGCTATAAATGAGACCTGGTGTCATTCCCTTAATTAGCTTGAATTTCAAAATCAATTAAAATGCCTTATCAGTTGAATTTTTGATAATCAAAGAGAAGATGTTCCCATGTGGGCCAGAACTTAACAGGTGTACACTTTGAAAGAAGATTTGAAGGTCAGACAACAAATAAGCCAAAAGAATTTTAAGTATCATGATTCACCTGTTGACCTTGAAGAGTCACCTGCCATCACACAAAGATTGTCTACAATGTTCTTTATACTCTATGGTTATTATTTTGCCAACAGGGCACTTGAGGGATAAAGAGTGGGCTGTCTAGGAACTGAAAGCATGAATCTTACAACCTTGAACCACTAAATTCTGTCAACAGTCAGCAAACTTGAAGAGTGCCTTCAAGTTTTAGATCAGATCTCCACCTCTGCTTGTTTTCGGGTATGGAAAAATAGTCCAGGTTACCCACGTCTAGAAACCTTGACACAATAATTTATATTATTTAGCAAATTTGTAGTAGTTTTCTATATAGGAATAGAAAAGTCATGCAAGTCTCCATGGATGCTATGTGCTATATCCAAACACAGCATTTCATGACAGCCTTCCCAATCCTCCATCTCCAAAATTACTCCTGCCCTCTCTTATGTGGTGCTCCCTGACTTTGAAGCATTTATATATAGATATTCCAGTTAAAACTCTGTTCATTGGTCATTTATTCTGCACACTTTGACCTCATTAACCACCACCGTCTACAGAAAGGAGCTCCACTACCCCAGATAGAAAGCCTATTAGTCTATGGGTATGAACATACATATCATACATTTTTAGAAGTCAGCTTGATATGTTCAGTTGGGAATGATGGTATTAGGTTCTTCTCTTGGGTTAATGTTCTACCAAGAACATACTTTTGATCTAGGTGCCAGTCTCAGGTTGTTGTCCCCTCCAAAAGAACAGGTCTCAACTATAATAACAGAGCGGTTTGTTATCTCCAGAATAGTCGTGCCACTATTGTCCCATGGGCACATCTTGCTTGGTGGATCTGTATCATGGCATATATAGTCTAAAGATGTGTGAGATCACTGAAGTTTCTTTCCCAGCAGCCTATATGGTACCTTCCACACCATGCATGGTAGTCAGCTGGAAGCAAATTTCCAGCTCAGTAGCACATTGATTTCTCAGTGTCCTATAACCTGAGAGCTGCCCTTGGCTATAAGCTCTTACCATCTAGTTCTGGTAGGCAACCAAGAGTAATGCCAATAGCCTGTATTCTTCCATAGGCCTCTGGGACATCTCTGTACTGACTTAACTGTTTTTCTTTTTTTTTAATTGGATATTTTATTTGTTTACATTTCAAATGTTGTCCCCATTCCTGATTTCCCTTCCTCAAACCCCCTATCCCATCCCATTCCCCCTGCTTCTATGAGAGTGCTCCCACTCCCACCTCACAGTCCTGGCATTCCCCTACACTGGGGCATTGAGCCTTCACAGGACCAAGGACCTCTCCTCCCAATGATGCCAAATAAAGCCACCCTCTGCTGCACATGCAGCTGGAGCCATGGGTCCCTCCATGTATACTCTTTGGTTGGTGGTGTAGTCCCTGGAAGCTCTGGGCCGTCTGGTTGTTTGATAGTGTTGTTCTTCCTATGGGGTTGTAAACCCCTTCAGCTCCTTCAGTTCTTTCTCTAACTCCTCCGTTGGAGTCCCTGTGCTCAGTGCAATGGTTGGCTGTGAGCATCTGCCTCTGTATATGTCAGGCTCTGGCAGAGCCTCTCAGGAGATAACTGTATCAGGCTTCTGACAGCAAGCACTTCTTGGCATCCACAATAGTGTCTGGGTTTGCTGTCTGTATATGGGATGGATCCCCAGGTGGGGCAGTCTCTGAATAGCTTTTCCTTCAGTCTCTGCTCCACACTTTGTCCCCACGTTTCCCTTAGACAGGAGCAATTCTGGGTTAAAAATTTGGAGATGGGTGGGTGGCCCCACAGGTTCTCCCTCCCCTTTGTTAGACATTTCAGCTAATGTCATCCCTATTGGGTCCTGGGAGACTCTTGATTTCCTGGTACCTGGGACTTTCTGGTGGCTAGCCCCAGTTCCACATCCTCCATTGCTACACACCTCTGTTCAGTTTCCTGACCGTCTTATATCATCCCCAACTCCTCCCACACCTAATTCTACCTCCCTTTCCTCTCCCCCTTCTCTCTTCCTCCCAAGTCCCTCCTACCCTCTATCTAAAATCATATCACTTTTCAGTTTTTACATGTTTTAATGTGTTTGCATACTTTTAAGGTTTTCTATTTACTTATCTTTGCCTTTAACAATTCCATACATACATAGTGATCTGTGTTCATGTCTATGATCATTTGGAGAGAGGGTGGGCACCATGTGTCAGTCTCCATACCCTCAAAGCTCTGCCCATGACTTGAAACTTAGCAGTTATACATTGCCATTTAGTTTTCTACATGACTCAACAGAGTCCAGAGGCTTGACTACGGAGAAGGAGTGTATCTCAAGCAAGGAAATAAAGGAAGGCACAGAACAAGATGGTTGTGCTGTCCACAGAATAACAGTCTTAAGAATGTCCATGTCTGATCCCTACAATAGGAGACAGAGGTCCTGTGGCGGTAAGGAAGGGTACTTTGCCAGTGGACTTAAAATCAACTCAAAACAGGGAGATTCTCCAACGGTTAGTTTGTTCTTGGTGATATGACCAAAATACAGGAGAACCACAATTAATGGGAAAGTGTTTAGTTTGCTTCACAGACTCAGTGAGTGCAGTACACGATCACTTGGTCCCAAGCGCTTGAACAGAGTGTCATGGCAGTGTGGACATTAAGTTGAGAATAACTCATTTCATGGATGAGCAAGAAACAGAGAGTAAAACAGGAACAGGAAGTAGCTGGAATCCCCAGGATCCCACTTCCTCCAGCCAGATCTCATCACCCAGTTTCAAAATCTCCCACAATGCCATTATCCAAGAGGCAGGCATTCAACTCTTGAGCCTATGATGAGTGCTACGTCTACCATTAAGCCAGCTGTGCCAAATGCATAGATGCTTTAAATCAAGAAAGGAAAGTAGACACCAGATTAAAAAGAGGTATGAAGATTAATGAAGGTCAGAAGTGATTTAGAAAATGAGGACTCAACCCATTTTTCTGACCCTGAAGGTAGAAAGTGGGATTGTGGGGAGCATAGGTCAAGAAGTAGGTAATGGTAGAGTGAGGGGCATTACTGCCTTGTCACTACCCCAGCAGTTCATGGGAATACTAGTAAGCCAGTTAGTTCTGAAGCCAACAGTGACCTGCCTGACCCCGCGCCCCAATCTATTTCTCACGGAAATCTGGTAGATTACATCCTTGGGAGGCACAGGCAGCCAGATCGCATGGACACTGAGATGATCTGTGAGACCAAAATCCACACCATGGGCCTCCTTGGGCCTCATTCTGTAGATAGGAGAGTCTGTGTCCTCCCCATTTCTCCAGCAGGAGTGTTCTCAAAGCTGAAACTGCTCCTGACCTAGGTGTGAGTTTAAGGATATTTGGGGAAATTGGTAGAGAAATGTTTTACTTTTTTTTTTTTCTAAGCACATTCAGACATGTTTCCATTAGAGATAGGATGTCTTTTTTTTTTTTTTAAGATTTTATTTATTTTATGCATGTGAGTACACTGTCGCTATCTTCAGACACACCAGAAGAGGGCATCGGATCTCATTACAGATGGTTGTGAGCCATCATGTGGTTGCTGGGAATTGAACTCAGGACCTCTGGAAGAGCAGCCAGGGCTCTTTAACCCCTGAGCCATCTCTCCAGCCCCAGAATGTTTTGCCTTAAAAGGCTGAGTTCCAGGGCTGACCTTGAACTTGGGTCCTCCTGGGCACCAGTGTTCTAAGGATACACCAGTAATTCACAGCTAGCAAAATCATCTCCTTTCAAGGCCCTCAAGTTATATGATTAAAACAAATGTCCTGCAAATGTGTGGACAGACAGGGCTCTCTGAGCTGAAGCCAAGGTTGTAAGCAGTAGAAGATTTCTGAGAGGTCCTAGCCCAGATTCTCACTCTACAGAGAGAGAGACTGAGGCCTGGGTGGTCAGTGAACTATCAGAGGTCAGGGCAAAAGTTAGAGCAAAGCTAATCCTGGAACTCAGCTCTCCAGTGTGTCTCAGGAGCTGCAGGTATCACTCTCACAACTGAAGAATGAATTTGGATATTCTGAAGTGCCTTTGAGCCATTTTCTGTGCCTTCCCTGTTGCCTTGGATTGTTTTTTTACTCCAATTCCAATTCCAGCATTTACTCTTTTTTTTTTTTTTTTTTTTTTTTTTTGGAAAATTGCCACAGAGATGTTAAAGCCTCCATTACCCTCCAGGTATAGAGATCTCTCTCGTAGGCTTGGGATTTCCCATCCCCTCTTGGCTGCTACTGAGTTGTGAGTCCCCACGCGAGGCTGAACAATGTGTACATCTTCTAGCGCCCCCTTCAGGACTTTGCCTGAATTTACATCCAGACTTGGCTTGCTTCCCTGCCCAGACTTCTTAATCAATCCTCTCCCGGGCAGCTCCTGAAGAACAGGAGGATGCTGACTTATAGTTGAACAGTCTGGAGATTTGGGCTAAGCAAAATTTTCCATCCTATGTGGCCAAGCCAAAAAAAATCTCTGACGCAAAAATAAGATTAGCTTCTCCCACATGGTAACCTTGCTAGTTCCCAACCTACAGGAAATTATTTTTCACAGAGAAAGAACCCTTAATTACCAACCAATAATTAAAACCTGAAGCCAAGTACAGGAAGCCAGGGCTGATCTCTCAGCAGTGTTCTTTAATACAGTCCTGGGTATCGCGGTGAGGACTTGGCTTTCTGTGTACCCTGTACACACCCTGTCCACAATACAGAATCTGCTGGGTAGAATAATAAGATGTATTTCAGTGTGTGGGAGATGTTTTTATTAAACTATGGAGAGAGAGTTTTATAGCATTTGCATTTTATAGACCTAACATTGCCAAGTTTTTAAGTAAGAGGTTTGGTGTACAACTAAGATATTCAGAATGTTTGAGGACTCCCATTGAATTGCTGCTAGGGAGAAAAAGGAAATCACTGTTTAATGGTCCTCAGTTTTCCCATGTCTCAAACAGTGATGATTGTCTTTCCCAAGAAGACTATAACTATCTTCATAGTCATAGGAGAGAATAATTATATATATTGCAGATATGAACATCAGGGTTTGGTTGATCTATCAAAAAGTACACACCAGTTGAAGTATGGTGGCTCGCACCTGTAATCTCAGCATGAAGGGGATTGGTATAAGTTCAAGGCCAGCCTGAAACATAAAGTAAAATCATACCTCAAAAAAAAATGGGAAACCAGTGGAAGAATCTCACAAATCCAGATTATGGGGCCAAAACCAGGTTGAAAATGCCATGAAAGTTAGGCCATCCTTGACCTCATATGGGGAGGAGAGAGATGTAATTCTAAGGGCAGGGGAGCCATCAGGAGGCATTGAAGCGGGGACATGGCATTTTTGCTTTCAGGCAGAAAAGCAGAGAATGACTCCGCAGAGTGTTAAAGGTATCAAGCTGTTCTGGTCTAGGTGCTGGGTCTACCTTTCATCTCCTTGTCCTCGTCCTCGTCCACCTCCTCCTCCTCATCCTCATCCTCATCCTCCTTTTCCTCCTTCTCCTCTTTCACCATACCTCCTCCTCTTCTTCTTTCTTCTTCCTCTTCCTATCTCTCTCTCCCTCCCTCCTCTGTTCCCTCCATCCTTCCCTCCCTTCTTTAGAGGTTCAGTGCAGAGCCCACAGTCACTGCATAAGTGTCTGCAATAGTGGCCAGATGATCCTGAACCACGTGACCCAGAAAGTCCCTTGCTGAGATCCTTACAAAGAACAAATGTCCTCTGTAGATAACAACGTGGTTCAGGATCACTCACAAGCAGGCATGATTATCCAGTACTCCATGACAGTTTGGTTGGAGAGTTCTTTACCTCACAACCCCATCTCCTTTCATGTGGAGAGTTGATTATGAGTTAACAGAATTTGAGGTCCGTGTTGTGTTTGCATCTCTGCTGTCTCCCTTCCTTTGCCTTCTGAAATTTTTGCCCCTAGTGCTTGATCCCTTTTGTTTCTGTTGATTCACCCTGACCAGTAAGGATGCAGTGTGGTTATTTACAGTGTCCCTGGCCCTGTATGCTATATGAATTATTACATCTACACTGTATCTTATACCAAATACATACATGGTTTGTACAGTCAAACGCTCTGCCCACTGAGCTGTACCTCTGGCCTGGGCACTTTCTCATCACCTGTCACAAACAGAAAACTGAAGATCAGAGTGACTAGAGGCATACACAGCCAGGGAACAGAAAGAGGTGAAGCTCACCATCTATCACCATGTCACTCAACCATCCTCAGTCATCCTCTGCAAATGCCACTGCCAAAAACAGTGACAACCCTCCCAAATACTGACTCTCTCCCTCCTCCCTTCCCCCAGCCTGCCATCCCACTCTCTCCTCTGCATAGACACTACTCTGGTCCTATCATAAATATCCTGGACCAGGCCAACGTCACTCACATCCACAAAGCATCTTGCTTCCACTCTTTGAACATATTCTCCCTCAAACAAGCAGAAACTAAAGAGAGACTTGTCACTTCCCTGCTTGGACCTACTTGAGAGTCCCCTGTCCTTAGAATTCTATCCTTCTCCTTCTTTGTAAGACAAAAGATGGCCTGCCTTCCGTGGGCCTTTTCAACCATTTTTCTGCCCCAACATCTGAGACATGTTCAACTCTTCCTCTGGTCCCCCAGCCCCACCCCCACTGTCAGGGCCATTTCAGTTTAAGGACTGTCCCCTGTCTGGTCACTTCCTGGTTCTTCATAGTCTATAGCTGTGTGTATGCTTTTTGGGAGGGGGTTGGAGGGTGACGTGGAGTGCCTGCCCACTGGAGTGCCAGCCATCTTGGCTGTCAAGTTTACTTTGCTCTCCTGCACATAGCAGGTGGCCAGGGCCGTACAAGCAATTAATCATCACCTATCACATGGCAGGGGTATGAATCTTTTAGTCAAAACCTCTTTGTTAGCCTGTACCCTGTTGTTTCTGTTGACCATGTGAGGTGATATGAATGATAATGGCCCCCGTAGGTTCATAGATTTCTATACTTGGTCCTCAGCTAGTAGAACTGTTTGGGAAGCCCTGGGGGGTGTGGCCTTGTTGGAGGAGGTGTGTCACTGGAGACAGGTTTTGATCTTTAGTAGCCTCCTGCCTGAATGCTCACTATGTGGGCACTCAGCAGCTGCAGCCACTGCCGCCTGCTCCCCCCTCCCACATCACATGTTCTTATCCCTGTGCACCTGTAAGTAAGCCCCAGAAGAAACCCTTCCTTCTATGAGTCGCCTTAGTCAGGCGCCTCATCTCAGCAATAGAAGAGTCACTAAGACTCTCCGGGCTTTCTCCCCACAACTCCTCCCTTTGTTGTGGTGAGGATGGGAATGATTTATTTATACCTGAATCGCCACCAGCATTTCACTATAAAAGAAAAGCTGTCAAAGACTCAGTGAAACAGTATTTGGCAAAACCAGAACGGGGAACTGGGAAGGGGTGGGAGGGAGGACAGGGGAAGAGAAGGGGGCTTACGGGACTTTCGGGGAGTGGGGGGGGGCTAGAAAAGGGGAAATCATTTGAAATGTAAATAAATTATATCAAATAAAAAAAAAAAAATACAAAAAAAAAAAAAAAAAAAAAAAAAAAAAAAGAAAAGCTGTCTGTCCCACCCAGATTCATGTGATCCAGAAATGGGTGTGTTTTCATGTTTCCTGGCTGGGGCAGAACTGTTGTATTTCTTCAGAGCCTGCAGCTGAGGAAACGTAGGTCCCTCTGTGCAAGACTGCCCTGTCCAGTCCCAAAGAAAACAAGTGAGAGGATCCAGGGAAGGGCGTGGGAGCGGCTTTCGCACTGCTTTTAACTCTTTGTGTGCAGCTAGCTGCAGTTTGATTTCCAGGGCACATCTTCTCAAGCTGAAAAATAACCAGGGTTTCTTCTGTAGTAGGGATCAGTTTTCAAAAGATTTTGAAAACTAATAAGAAAAAGTATATGAAAATGTTTGAAAAATAAAAATAATATATGTATTTATATATTATATAATAATGTTTATATAATTATACAGATTATATATTATATTAATATAATATAATATATTATATAATAATGTATATATTATATATTAATTTATATATGATATAATATAGTTAATTATATCATATATAATTATATTATATATTAATTTATAATTAATATATATGGATTTGTTCTTAGCTAATAGGCTTTGTTTGATCATTATTCCAATAGAAAGGAATTCCCAAATATGGAAACTCACAGGACTCAGCAGAAATAGGTTATTGTAGTGTCCTCACTATTAACATGGAACTCCACGCACCATATTTACAAATCTTTCCACAGGAAAACAAACCTGCCTTGGAAAGAATGTTTATAATTACAATCATGGATGTTATCGGTTCCTCAGAGGGAGAGCTTAAAATATCAATTTAAATGCAAATGAGTGTTATCACTCCAAATTAGACTCACCCCATTATGTTGAAATTAATATAAAAATAATATTGAATGCCAAATTGCAAGTAATTAATATTGACATAGTGAAAAATACACAGTTTCCTTTTGGCATTGGAGGGCTGGGGGGAGGCTTGTCTGCATGTGCCACGGCATGTCACATCCGTGTCCTCCGTGCAGGGCAGCGTAGTCTGCTGATTAACTTGAAAGGAAGACAAATGGCACTGAGACATGGCAGAGTCCAACAAGCAGTCCTTTGGGTCTAAAGAAAAAAGCACTGAAACCTGTATTTAACTGGCAAAATAGCGCTTAAAATTTTATTTCCTATTTGCACAAGTATAAAGTAATAACACTAAACAGAAAAGAACCTTTTTTGTACTCGCTGATTTAAAAAAAAAAAAGTAAAATTGTACTAGGAACAGCCATCCTCTTGTATTAGGAACAGCCACACTCGTTGACTTCCTTTGATTTTTAGAGCTGAGCATCACACACTAAGCCAAGTGCTCTGCCACTGAGCCCTAGGCATACGGGCTTTTTTACTTATTGGTGGTGGCCGCACTCACGCTATAAAGGCAAATTATGACACAGGCCATGGGGCCAGCAAAGCCTGAGACTTCGGCTGTGTGAACTTTTAAGGGAAAGTCTGCTGAAGCCTGTTGATTTGACCAATCACGATCAAGACAAAGACACAGCTTTGTTGAAAATACAAATCCAAAGAGTAAAGCGTGAGTCCAGTCCTGGCTGGAGCATTTTCCAGCTGGGTGGCATCTGGTGGGACACCACACATCTCCAGGACAGAACTCTCAGTTGTAAGCTGGGAGGATTGGACTCTTGTTGTAACCCGGAAACCATAGAAAACTCTCCTCCTTTCCAATAAAATCCTTGATTAAGAAGGAAAAGCTGTGTTGCTTTTGTGAGGAAATGATCATCTAGTACTTTAGATCTGTGTAGATACAATAATATGCTCTTGAGAGTGGCAAACACTTCTTAGTACTCGCCAAAGTAGCTAAGTGACTTCAAAAAAGGGGGTTGGTTTTTTTTTCTTTTTTCTTTTGCTGTTTTTTGGTTTTCATTTTTGGGTGGTTTGGGGGGGGGTGTTTTATTGTTGTTTTATTTAGTTTTGCTTATTTTTTGGATTGTTTGTTTGTTTGTTCAAAACAAGGTTTCTCTGTGTAGCCCTGGCTGTCCTGAAACTAGCTCTGAAGACTAAGCTGGCCTCGAACTCACAGTGATCACTTGCCTCTACCTCCCAAATTCTGGGATTAAAGGCGTGAGCTACCACTGCCCAATTGGATTCAGAAAGGTTTGTGTTTAGAGGCCACCATCATTTCAAGTCCCCAGAGCCAGCAGAGTCACTCCAGGACTTTGTCCCGGGAAGCATGGTGGAGGGCTAAAGGACTGAACAGGGAAGGCGGCCCGCACAGGCTAACACGGGAGCCTCGCTGTGGGCAGCCGCAGCCCACCTCTACCCTACATTCCGAGGGCGTAACTTAGAATGGATGAGACACAGCTGTGTGTGTTTATACGCCCACACCCTCTGCCATCTGTCTGACAAGTGACAGGATAGAAGAGGAATAAGGACCAGCTCTCTGAGCTGCTACAATCAGAGGCAGCTGGGGCTTCAGAGGCCCAGAGAGGTCCAGTTTCATGTGAGTCAGAGTGCACTCACATGCTAAAAACAAGAAGTTATAAAGGGATGTCCAACAGCGCCTGCCACACTGGCAAAATCAACACACTCAATTATCTGCGGACTCTCTCAGAAACTACATGGTTATTTTTTTTAAGATTTATTTATTTATTATTTTATGTGTATGAGTACACTGTAGCTGTACAGTTGGTTGTGAGCCATCATGTGGTTGCTGGGAGTTGAATTCAGGACCTCTGCTTGCTCCGGCCCTGCTCTCTCCAGCCCAAAGATTTATTTATTGTTATATGTAAATACACTGTAGCTGTCTTTAGACACACCAGAAGAGGGCATCAGATCCCATTATGGATGGTTGTGAGCCACCATGTGGTTGCTGGGATTTGAACTCAGGACCTTTGGAAGAGCAGTCAGTGCTCTTACCTGATGGCCCATCTCACCAGCCCACATGGTCATTTTTTATATAGGATACGTATTGCCACAGTAATCACTTACTGTACATATCATAAAAGAAAGACAATCCTAAAAGATGAGGTAACATAAATATTTAGAAGGTTAAAATGCATACCTGTGTCATAAGAACCAAGAACCAAGTCGAAGAATCAACCAAAAGGTTGGTGGACTGGGAACACAGGTGCCAAGGCAGCATTACAGTGGGACAACAGAGAACTCTAAGTGGGATGGGATCCTGAGAGGGCACAGCATGGATGAATGCTGAGTGAGATCAGTCACAAAAGGCACACCTCCCACTTCCATGAAATGTCTGGAGTAGCCAGATGCAGGAGTAGCCTCCAGGAGGTGTATAATAGGCTCACAGACTCAGGTTGGCCAGACCAAATGTTCTGGAGATTGTTTACATAGTAATGTATTTTACATTTTTTTCTTTTTTATTATTCAATATATTTTTTATTTACATTTCAAATGATTTCCCCTTTTCTGGTCCCCCACTCCCCAAAAGTCACATAAGCCCCCTCCCTCCCCCTGTTCTCCCACCCACCCCTTCCCACTTCCCTGTTCTGGTTTTGCCTTATACTGCTATACTGAGTCTTTCCAGAACCAGGGGCCACTCCTCCTTTCTTCTTGTACCTCATTTGGATTATGTGGATTATGTTTTGGGTATTACAATTTTCCAGGTTAATATCCACTTATTAGTGAGTGCATACCATGATTGATCTTTTGAGACTGGGTTACCTCACTTAGTATGATGTTCTCCAGCTCCATCTATTTGTCTAAGAATTTCATGAATTCATTGTTTCTAATGGCTGAATAGTACTCCATTGTGTATATATACCACATTTTTTGCATCCATTCTTCTGTTGAGGGATACCTGGGTTCTTTCCAGCTTCTGGCTATTATAAATAGGGCTGCTATGAACATAGTGGAGCATATATCCTTATTACATGCTGGGGAATCCTCTGGGTATATGCCCAGGAGTGGTATAGCAGGATCCTCAGGAAGTGAGGTGCCCAGTTTTCTGAGGAAAGATTTGATTTTTCAGACTGATTTCCAGAGTGGTTGTACCAATTTGCAACCCCACCAGCAGTGGAGGAGTGTTCCTCTTTCTCCACATCCTCGTCAACACCTGCTGTCTCCTAAGGTTTTTTTTTCTTTTTTAATTTGTGTGGATGGGTGTTTCTCCTGCTTGTGTGTCAGTACATCGAGTGAACGGCAGTGCCTTTGGAGTCCAGAAGAGGGCATCAGATCCCTGGGATGAGTTACAAGCAGCTGTAAACTTCCATGTGGGTGCAGGGAATCCAACCCAGTTCTTCTGCAAGCACGGCCACTGCTCTCCCCCACTGAACCATCTCTCCAGACCCACACTGAAATATTTAAAAACTACTGAATCCGCGCTAAAAACAGTTGAGAAAGTACAGTATACATCACATTTTTACAATGGTTTAAATAAAGTACCTAAAACTTTTAACCAAACTCAAAAGAAGTTCTAATATGTATCCCTCAGACCTTGCACTAACAGAGTGCTTGTGTGGCCCTGTTCTCAATGTAGCCAGGAAAGAGAAAGTTTCTTTGCCAGAGAACTATTAGGATTCATACATAGAAAATTATAAACCTCTTCCTCTTAAAAAAAAAATTACCAGGCAGTAGTGATACACACCCAACTCTTAGGAGGACAGCCTGGTCAACAGAGTGA
The DNA here is from genome assembly GCF_947179515.1 of Apodemus sylvaticus. NCBI lineage: Eukaryota > Metazoa > Chordata > Mammalia > Rodentia > Muridae > Apodemus > Apodemus sylvaticus. The sequence continues at coordinate 126,850,171 of NC_067476.1, forward strand.
GTTTTAGGAAAGCCAAGGCTACACAGTGAAACCCTGTCTTTAAAAGGTTAATAAAATAAAATCTCTAGGAACACTCAGCACTTGAGATGAGATACTAAAAATAGGCACAGTATCTCTAAGACAAGACAATAAAGATGCTGTCCAATAGTGCAGGTCTCATTAGGGTTCCTGGCCATCTGAGCACTAGGTCCTGAAGGGGTCTCCTCACTGGGGAACAGACTCAGGGTGAAAAGCACATGAGATGCCTCCCTCAATATCAGTAGGACCTGGGCTGGTCCAGAGAGAGCTTTGAGTAGCATTTATGATCTTAATCAGAAAGAATGCAGTGCTGATCTGGAAACTAACTGGATGCTAGAATCCTCCACACATCATAGAGTGTCAGGAATTACAAAGATCTTGGTTAGAGTATATTTAGCAACAGTGACATTGATGTTGTATCCCAAGCAGGGATCTATATGTACCTGGGGGCTCATTATAGTCTAGGTGACAGCAGGCACCTAGCAAAATCTCTTTTGATGGTGATCATCAGCCAAGTCACTCAGAGTATCTTTAGTGGCTAATGAGAAATTGTACCAGAGTTGAGGTTTTTCTAAACATGAAATCAAACGTGGATTTTGTAACCCAACGTGCATCTACTTATTTAATAATTTTCACTTAGCGTGCAATGCTACCTTAACAGGTCATTCGAAAGTGAACTGTATGTTACCTTCATAGCTGGCAGCATCACTTGCCATACGAATAGGGTGGTGGATGTATGCTCGGGTTTGGGGCTATGATGGTTTTAATAAGAATGCCCCGATAGGTTCATTTTTTTGACTGTTTGGTTCCATTGGTGGAACTGCGTGGGAGGGGTTGGTGGTTTTGTCAGGGGAGATGTGTCTCTGGGGGTGGGATCTGAGGTTTTGAAAACCCTTGCCATTCCCTCTCTCCATGGTTGTTGTCTCAGTGTGTAATCTCTGCCTCTGCCCCAGCACCATTTTTCTGCCTAATGCCAGCTTCCCACCATGATGGTCACAGACTCTAACTTTCTGGACCATGAGTCCCCAGATTGAATGCTTTCTTGTTTAAGTTTGCCTTGGTCATGGTGTTTTGTTGTGGAAATAAAAATCTAAGTACCCAAGGACTTCTTAGACTTTGCTACTCCAGGGACCACAAGCAGAAAAAGACTTGTCTTCTGGACTGGACTTGTAGGGGGCAATGTATCTTCTGTGTCTAAGATTTAAGGAGAGATGGAGGCTAGAATGGGTAAGGGGGTACTCAGCGCAAGCTTGCCTGCTAATGAAAGTGTCCCATGATCTTTCCTCTGAGACCAAATGCCTGTAGGCATGCATAGGGGTGGGTATTTAAAATAGCCAAACCTGTTTGCTACCTCAAACCTCTATGGTGCAAATACCCATGCTGCAGTGACCCCAAAAGGGTTTAGCAGCTTCCTATCAACTCTTACACACACACACACACACACACACACACACACACACACACATACACACACACTTTTCACTTAGCCAGTAAAACACACAACTCCTGCCAGTAAGAGAAATGGAGAGTAAGGAGAGACCAAGGTCTGACCATTGTTTCTGGGTTCTTAGGAAAGCATCCTTGTTGCCTTTTTCTCTGTATTTGCCTTTTAACATAGACTTTAATGCATGTTTGTTGTGATTCATACTCACAGAAGAACTAGAGACAAAGACTTGCAATTCCACTCTTCTCTACCTCTTCTTCCTCCATATCCCACTCACTTTCCAATTTGGTTGCTGAGAAGTTCTGTGTGAATCCTTATAGATTTTTCTCCTTCGAAAACCAGAGTCTTACAGTAAGTACATCATATCATCATGCCAAGTTCCTCTTCTATTTAACAACATATCCTTGCCTGCAGTGCAGATACACTATAATTTGTCTAACCAACGTATAATGACTGATGTCTTGGTTTTCCTCTAAATCTTTACTGTTAGAAATGACAGGGTGACTTGCATGCCTGATTGGAGGATCTTTGCATGCTTGTAGGATTATCCCATTAGAATAAATTCCTGGAAGGGAAATGGCTGCATCAAAGAGCATATGCAATTTTAATTATGCAGTTATGCAGTTTTATTGTGCAATCTTTATTTTAATTCCCTCCTCAAAATATATCCTAGTCGTCTCAAGAGAGTCCTTTCCCATTTTGACCTCAAAGAGAAGAGAAATAAAGTCAGGAGAAGCAATGGGAATGAGAACCTGCCCAGCGTCCTTGAGAGAACAGTGGCGCTAAGACCAGTGTGGCCTTAATTTCTGGCTGCCAATTTGAATTTTCCATAATGAGAAATAAAACATGATTTTTTAAGCCTCTTAAACAGTAACATTGATGAAAGCTGAGAGGATATGACTTGAACACATGCGAGTTAATAGATTTAAGGATGGAAACGGTTTTGTGTCAATTGTTGTAATTAGCCAGGGATGAAGATGAATTGATGGGACCCTCCTTTGCCAGACAAGCCTCAACTTTAATTCTGGCTAATGAGCTCCTGGGGAGGGACAGAGACAAGAGCTGAGCTGGGAGAACCACACAGCTCTGAACATCAGGACTGCATGCCATGCCGCCTCTCAGAGCCACAGGCTCCGCCCTGCAGAGCACCCAGCTCAGCTCACACACCTGATCCTCCAGGAAATAAGACATTTTCTCTCTGAGTTTGCCTACAGTTCCAAGGCTTTATTTCCCTTAAGAAGAGTTAAGTTCTTTCTTAACCTCAGAGAGCCCGACCATGAAACAAAGGGAGGTGTCTGTTCCCATGATGAAACAAATGCGTTGAAAACCACCTGACAGCTTTTTTCGCCCTTTCCACCATCAGCAATCAGACCAATTTCTTTAGAAGTGGTTCTAAGAGAGAGTCTCTAAACTTATAAATGGGCATTTTACTTAAATTGTATAAAATTAGTCTGGTAGCTAATCACTTTTTATTTTATTTACAAAGAACAAAATTTGTTTTGGGTGAACCACTCTGTGACTGTTGGCAAGATATAATGATGTAAATACCACTGCAATCAGAAAGCTGATTGCCCCTTTCTAGCCCCACCCCCAATGCCCTGATGCTCCTCTTCCAGTGAACCCCTTCCCCACCCTGGCAACCACCTGTGGTCCCTGGCAACCACAGAGTAGCACACTGTGTAGTGCTCTGTCTTTTCTAGACTGTCCGAAGGACCAGTGACCTTTCGTCACAACTGTTATTATTCTGTGTGGTTGCGTATATCAGTCACTTCATCTTTGTTGTTGTTGTTGTTGTTGTTGTTGTTGCTGTTGCTGTTGTTGTTGATGTTTGACTTTCCAGTGTGTGCTATGCTATGATCTGCTTCTCCAGTCTCCATTCTGGGACATTTGAATAATATCCAGCTTGCACAGTTAGAAATAAAAGCTCTTTGATTTTATAGGAAACTAAGATTGCTTATGATAACCCAACTGCTACTCAATCATCAGAGAATCTCACTATCCTTTGGGTGCAAGAGGTCCAAAAGAGCTTGATTTTCTAGTGACCAAAAATCTTATTTCTGAGAAAAGCCCATCTCCAGGTGCAGTCTGGCGCACCCATCCAGCTGTGTCTCCAGCATCAGACGAGAAACTGCAGCTTTGTCCTCCAAGACTTTGAGCCAATGAGGTCTTGCATTTGCACTGTTCCCCTCTGTCCTTATCAGTCTAAGCCAAGATAATTCACTTCTTTTACTGTTCCCTATTTACTCTCTTAAAAGTCATAAATCTCTCTAAGCAAATTATCCTTGAGCTTTACTTTTATTGTTTACTATTTTATTAGAGAAATAAGCTTAAATGAAACTATCCCTATTCTTCTGTTTTTGAAATGTATACAGCTAAGCTGAGGGGTGATGGTTCTTGACTTTAATCCCCGTACTCGGGAGTCAGAGGCAGGCAGATCTCTGTGAGTTTGAGGCCAACCTGGTTTACAGAGTGAGCTCCAGGGAAACCCTGTCTTAAAAGACCAAACAAGAAAAAGAAAAGAAAATATATACAGTTTATGCATTTGAACATTAAACATGTATTTTGAATATAAGACTGACTATATTCCCAAATTCTATGACTTAAATGTGGGTTTGGTGGGGAAAGCTAATATGAGCTCATTCTTCCAAAGCCCTGTATTAGGATGTGGGCCCTGAAGGGGAGGCAGGCCCTTAGGTCTGGAAATGAGTTTCATCAGGAGAGCTGGCAGCGCCATGAGAATGATTGAAGCCTTCAGAGACAAACAGACCTCAGCTCCTAAGAACAAAGCAGATTTCTAACTCTTGCAAGTTTTCATGAGGCTGAGCAAGCTTCATACTACACGGTCTAGCCTGAGCTATGGGTCAAGTTGCATGGAGGCAAGCACTAAGTAGGACCACAGGTTTACCTAGCAGTTGTAAGGCAGGCCACAGCACAGCAGATTTTTTTTTTATTCGATATAATTTATTTGCATTTCAAATGATTTCCCCTTTTCTAGTCCCCGACTCCCCCGAAAGTCCCGTAAGTCCCCTTCTCTTCTCCTGTCCTCCCACCCACCCCTTCCCACTTCCCCGTTCTGGTTTTGCCGAATACTGTTTCACTGAGTCTTTCCAGAACCAGGGGCCACTCCTCCTTTCTTCTTGTACCTCATTTGATGTGTGGATTATGTTTTGGGTATTCCAGTTTTCTAGGTTAATAACCACTTATTAGTGAGTGCACAGCAGATTTTATTATCAACTCCACCCCAGCGAAAGAGCTGCAGGGGGTGGGTTGGGCCTCGTTACAGAGAGGGGGCGGGGCTAGAGGGTCTATAATAGCAGAAAGCTAAAAAGTAATAATTATTATAAACTTTAAAAAGTTTAAATTATGATAATCATACAATCCCTAGCATACTCGAATTCATGATGATGTCTCTTCAAAAAGAAAAACGGTTTTAAGTTTCTACTTGCTTCCAACGGTCGTTAAGCACCACTGCATTAAATCTAGCACATATTCAGTTGGGGCTAACGGTCCGCTGTTTACAACACACCTATAATCTGTAATGTGTACCAATTTCAGTATTTGTCTGCAATCAATCAGATGTCTTCTATCCCTATATTCCACTTATTTTTCTAAAGTAGTAATATCAAAATATAATTAAAATATGCAAACAGTACTGCTTATGGTTGCTATAGCAGCAGGTGATATAAGCATAAGAGTGTATAACGCTAACATTTGTGCGAGAAGACTGGAGCAGAGTCTGGTGGCTCAGCTGAGCAATGCCAGCCCCCAGGAGGAGAGGCAGGATTGTGTAGTTAGAGGCCAGCCTGGGATACCTAGCTAATACTAGACCACCCTGAGCTACACAACAGGACACTGTGTCCAAAATTAGAAATAAACTAAAGGAGGTTTGGAGACATCATCATTTTAATATGTTTTTATTGAAGTAATTATATCACTTTCCCTCCATTTCTACCATTCCTTTCTCCTACCCGTCCTAGTTACCCTTATTCAACGCTCACCCCCATATTCCCACTCTCAAGTTGATAGCTTTTTTCTCTGATTATTATGATATACATGTATAAATGTATGTATTATGTATTTGCACAAAGAGCTATAAATATAACCTACTGAAACAATATCTATCTGCATGCATGCATGTGCATGTATGCATGTTTATGTATGTGTGTGTGTGTGTGTGTGTGTGTTGTGTGTGTGTGTGTGTTGTGTGTGTGTGGTTTTTCAAGACTGCCCACTCTATTGAACAACCAAATTGGACAACCAATTCATCCTACGAAAGGCTGATTCTCCTCCCTGTGGTCTTTAATCGCCTGTAGTTCTTTGCCTCTGGGTGGCCCAGCATGAAATTCTCCCCCTTCCACATTAACACATCTACTGATATTGCTGTTATCTCAGCCTCATTTATGCAGCTCTTTCTCGAAGAGAGTGTTTCACAGGAGATTTCCTGATGTGCTGGTTCTTGCGATCTTTCTGCCCCTGTTCTGCAATGTTCCCTGAGCCAGAGATGTAGGAGGTGTGATGTAAACGCATCTAGTGGAGTGTGCCCCTGTAATCTGCTGGTCTCTGTGTTCTGTCCAGTTGTGTTTTCCTGGCATGGGTCTCCTCTTGTCTGTAAAGAATCTTCTCTAACAAGGGTTGGTAGCCACATTTATCTGTGGCTATAAGGCTGAGATTTAGAATACAGTAAGGAATTATGCTGGTCTAGCAGAATGGCTTTGCCACTTTGATATCAGTTTTTAATTGAGTAAAAGCACAAGTAATGAAAAATTAAATGTCAGTTATTTGGTGATTTGAAATCTCTGGGGTCATGCTTATATTGTTCTAATTCTAAAAGCAAATTCCTATATTTTAATAATTTTGTTAAGCCATGGAAGAACATAAGCAAGTTCTGCCTGATAGCTCTCAAAATGTTGCCTATATTAAAATCAACAAAACAGATGATTCTGGAACCTCCTGTATAGTCAATGGTTTTCAAGGCAAAGCCCCAGTCCACACCCATGGACTCACTCAGTGTCTGGAATATTGAATGAGCACTACAGACCAACACAGCACCTGACTGTCTGGGCGGGGAGGGGTCCCTTCTAAACAGAAGATAGTCAGCTCTAGAATTGTTTGGCCTACATAGTTGCTCCTGCCACAGACCCTATCTTTACAGCCCCTCTGATGTCTCTATGTCTGTCTCTTCACTTGGCTTCAGAAGAATAGCAGCCACTGGAAGTAGGATTCATCCTATCCAGAAAAGAGACTAAGTCTGGGGTCATTTTAATTAGTGGTGGGAAGACCCTGGGCTTCTATATCAAAATTATAGTCTCAACCTACCTGTGGAGGAAACTCAGGCCCCTACAGGCAAATTCTATAAATAGCAGCCAAAACACTCACTTCCTTTTTATCTTTATCCTGAAAGAAAGAAGGGAAGGAAGAAAGAGAGAAAGAGAGAGAGACAGAGAGAGAGAGAGAGAGAGAGAGAGAGAGAGAGAGAGAGAGAGAGGGAAGGAGGGAGGAAGGAAGGAAGAAGGAAGGAAGGAAGGAAGGAAGGAAGGAAGGAAGGAAGGAAGGAAGGAAGGAAGGAAGGAAGGAAGGAAGGAAGGAAGTTATATAGTAATACAGCCATAGCCATTTATGTATCATGGGTGATTCTTTTCCCACAATAAAGGCAGATGTGAGACAGGCCCTCAATTGCCCTACGGCCCTTAAAAACAAGGTAACCTTTAAGCTAGAGGGAAACTGAAAGTAAACAGACTCTGAACAACCTTGGTGAAATTAAGAAGCAAGTACTTGTGCTTGATGAAGACAACTCTAGAAATGAAGAACAATCTGGGGAATGGAATCCAGCACTGAGAAGAAATGCACAATAGAACTGAGAAAACACACACACATACACATGCACACAGTGACACACAAGACACATGCATTCACACACAGATATGCACACACAGAGACACGTACACAGAGACACACTCACATACACATACACACAGAACCACACACACTCAGACCCACATACATGCACATACACATAGAGCCACACACATGCACATAAACACACATGGAAGAGCATACACAAAGACATACACAAGAATACATACACACACACACACACATACACACACAGAGGAGCTTGGAACAGACAAAAGGTTGCAGGGCACAAGAACAGGATGTTCTGTGATGCAGAATGAAATTATTGGAGGACAGAGTGAGTCATTGGCCTTTGTAGTTTGAACAAGGTCTTGGGTTCTAGACAGCCTAAGAAGATGCTTGTATGAACTTACATGAGAGCTGCTGAGGACCTGGAGGTCAGACACTCTTTCCTCCTGGTTCTGAAAAATGCTGAGAACACTGGTGGTTGCAGGGATGTCAGGAAATGGCAGAAGTCAGGGGCCTGCCATCTGTGAAGAGCCTAGACCTGAACTCTTGCCTCCCAGGAGATTCTGTATAATTCACCTGCTAGAACCCAGAGCATGGGGGGGAGGGTGGGGGGGTGATGTGATTAATGTGGATCTGATACTCCATCTTGTAGCAACTTAATAAAGTATGTGCACAGCCTCCAAACGAAGCTGTAATCACTTTTCCATAGTTTATGAATTATGAAGTTGGATTCCCATCAGCAAATGCTGTCAAAGTTTTTGGCATTAAAACCAATTAAAATGATGAATCGCTGTGAAAGGGAACGGGAGCACATTTAATCTTTCTCCAGAACAGTTGGGGATCACTGCTCTCTTTTTTTGGCCACATTTCACATTAGCAGGGAACATAAAGTCGGTCTCATTCAAAGGTCTCACTCAGCTCCTCATCAAAGGGAGCAGACTCCCTAAGCTTTTCCCTAGGCTGTAAACACCGCCATGTTTACCGGCTGCCTTGACTCATCCCCCAAGGTCATGGCCTTCTATTCTCATGTTCTCTTAGCAAGGCTGTCCTTCCAAAAGAATCATGAAAGCCGAGATTAACTGTGCAAAAAGACAAAGACAGACAGAGAAGTCTGTGGGCACATCTTTGATTTATTATGGATATGAGCGTGGGTGGAGTCAAAGCCCCAAGCCCCCCCACTGTCTGCCCTCATCCTGGGGTCAGGTACACATTTCAGGTCCTGATGTTCCTGCTCTGCACTCTGAGCTAGCTAGTGGGGCTGAGCGTGGTCTTGTGGGCTCAAGCACTTTTTTCTCTCCCCTTTATCATCCAAATGCCCTGCAAATGCCATTCAGTATGTCAGAGAGTGAGTGTGTGTGAATCAGAAGGAGTCAGTTCTAGCATTCCCCAGCTACTTCCAGCTGAAAAACCTTGAGCTGAGCCTCTGTTTTCTGACCTGTGAAATTGACCTGACAATGTTCAAGTCTCAAACTTGTTCAAAGTGAGGCTCAGGTGAGATGGATTTGGGCAGAAGTATACACACGGATACTCACATATGAAACATACGTGTGTGCATCTCACAGCAGCAGATCCCTGGCTGATATATTTATATCCACATAGCTGTGCTTTTGACAGGTGAATAAAAACAGAAATGTGTTTAAGATGAAATTCCTAAAAAATGATACTTGCTCAGGGCACCCCCTTGGAAGAGGTGATTCAGCTATTGGTGAACTCATCTTTGCTATTTTTAGGGCCAAAAAAGGGTTGGGGAGAGGCAAGTGACACTTACATTGTATAATCATTGGGATATGGAAGGCATAAACTAGTCACCCCATCTCTCCTGGGGCATCCAGATTTAAAAGCAGTGTCCTTGACCTCACCTGCCACTCAAAGCAAACAGAATTCCTACCAACGGGCCAGGCTGGCGACATCTACGGCGTGGAAGAAAACCCAATTAGAAAGACGGGAGCACAAATTGACTCATACCGTGCCGCCTTGACAAGACAAATTGAGGCCGTGGCTGCACCATCACCTTGCAGTTCGTCTCCCTGAGCTGAGTCTTGCTGTCTTGGTGTTAATTTACGTGGTTGCTGACGTCAGGCTTTGTGGAACTGTGAGAACCAGCCAGGCACTGACTCCCGAGCCAGCTCCTTGCTGCCACCGCACCTTGCAGCCTGCCAATTCCTGAGCTGCGGGGACAGGGACGTTCTGCTCAGTCCCTGGCTTCTCTCCTTCTATCCCAAAGCTGCAGGGCATCTCCGAAGCCATCTCAAGAAGTTACCAAGGCCAAACATGTCCTTTCAGAATCCCGTGTCTCTTCTTTTCCGTCAACCTCAGATTAGCCAGGGCTTCTGTAAGACCTCTTCCTAAGCGAAGAACTCAGAAGCCAGGCTAGCTTGACACACTGCAGTGAGCCACTTTGCTTTCTGTTTTCAAAATAAATTTAATTTCTGGTGTTAGAGAATCCATTCACAGCACAAGCACTGCCTACAAGTAGTTCACACCGTAGCTCGCTTAAAGACCAGCTGGTCATCCTGGATGACGTGGATTTCAGCAACAAAGGCTGCTGGGAAATAAAGCAGGCACAAGGCTGGGCGAATGGACTATTCTAGAACTGTCACCCAGGCGAATAGATCGTGGCTCAGATCCAGTTGTGAACTCAGAATTGCTTTGGGCGCCACGGGACACATTTTCATGCTGTCTGAGCAGAGTCACGACATCCTATGGGTACTCATGTGTACTTCATCTGACGAGACCCAAATTACAGCTCTGCACCAATTTCAGATTGTCTATGTCTTTTGTTAAAGTCCTGAAAACATGTCACAGAAAAGAGGCAGGATGCGTGGGAAGCATGCACTGAGATATAAAGATTATTTTTCAATGTTTGATTTACTTCATGGTCTCACTATATACCGCAGGCTGGACTTGAACTTACAAGTCTCTGCCTCAGCCTCCTGAGTACTAAAGTTACAGGAATGCATCACCACAGACCAACAAATTTTAAAAGCACAATTTTAACTCCTATTGCTACTATCAGCTACTATTGCAACTTGACCTTTTCCCTATAATTAGATATGATTTAAAGTATTAACAGAAACTTTATTTTAAGCATGAAGGGGCAAAAATAATTTAGAACTTAGTGTTCAAAATGTGTTTGCTAGCAGAACACCCTTCACAGTGAACTTTTACCATCATCACCATTACCATCAACAACATTATCATCTTCACCATCATCATCTCACAGAACCAATCCCCACAAAAGCCCTCTCTGCCATACACCGCAAACCCAAAACCATTGCATTGGAAAAAAAAAAAAAAAGATCTTCACTCAGAGTTTAAGAAGGGAAACAGCCTGTGGTGGGAAACATAGTGGACAGTGGAGTGGCTGATTACATTGTAACCATAGCTACAAGAGCCGAGAAAGATGACCAAGTGACACTCAACTTGCTTTCTTTTTCTTCAGCCTCTGGCCCCAGCCCACGGATGATGCCGCACACAATCAGAGCTGATCTCACCTCCTCCATTAAACCTCTCTAGAAATACCTTCAAAGACACGCTTGGAGTTGGTCTCCTAGGTGATTCCAAATACAGTCAAATTGATAAGATTAAGCATTGCAGAGGCTTTTCTACAGAAAGGCGAGGGGCGAACACCACAGAGAGCTGCCCCCAGGCAGATGCTCTTTTATTGGGTTGTGGGAGTGGTGCAGGGCTCACTAGTCATGGGGATGGTATTTCACAAGACATCTTCCCTTCTCCGTGGGCCTTCTAGCAAAAGGAGAGAGGCAATGGCTGGTTTCTCCTTGAGGAAATCACGGCATCTTGCTACACCTAGCAGGTGTTGTCTCTGTGCTGAGTAGGAATATAAAGGAAATGAGGACAAGATACCAGGTTCTTCCGTACACTGTTGACAGGAGGAAGGAGGCAGGGTTCAGCTTTTATGGACTAGGAATAATAGGCTCTTTCATCGCGCTGAAGGGTCCCGTTCAGTATTTGCATTTCCTTTATTTTATTATTTATAAGTTTATGTGCACCACATGAGTATAGTGACTTCAGGGGTCAGGCGAGGGTGTGTCAGATGCCACAGAAGCAGAGCTGCAGATGGCAATGAGCCGCCTGTCACAGAAGAGCAGGAAGCCCTCCTAACCACTGTGCATCTTTCCATACCCCAGTATTTATGTTTCTAAAAGTCCTCCAGGTGCTTCTCTTGACATTTTGTTGATGAGCTGAGCTTTTAATGACTGAGCTATCCATCCCTCAAACCCCGGGTGGTTTTTCTCATGCAACCTGAGCTAGGAATCACTGCCAACCAAAAACTAACCACTCAATTAAAAATGCTACAACGAGAGCTTTACACCCTGAGGGTTAGTACAATAAACAGCAGAGCTAAGGGCTGGTTACTGGTTAATTGTGACTTGCACAATGTCTGAAGAGTATCAGGTACTTCATGAACATCTGTCACATAAGCCATTGACTCTATGAATGTGTGCATGGGTGGGGAATCCTGAAGACCAACAGCCTACAGAACGAAAAAGATCGAAGTCATTGTGCCGTAATGCCAAGAGGCTCTGTTGAGAGTTCAGGGCATAATATCTTTTCCATTTCTTTCAAAATGTCTCACGTAGATAGGTAATTTCAGAGCCACATTTAAAGCTGACTCAGCAGATAACTGGGGAAGCCAGAGCTATGCATTTCTTCACTACCTTCTTCCAACATTTCCCAGCCATCTGTCAGCCATAGCTGCAATTTTTGTGACATTAAATAGGTGTAATTTAAAGGGAAACTACAAATCACTATTTCAAATAGAAAAGCAACCCCGACACAGTGGTGCTGTCTGTAAACGCCGTCAGAGCAACTGAAACCACTGCTTACCTCTGTTAGATATGAAGGATTACCAAGTCTGGGGAAGTGTTAACCAAGGAAGCACTTAGCAGAGACTTTGTCACATAATAAGGATGAAGGAGTGTTTAGGCTACAGTCCTTCCCAGAATGCCAGATGATTTAAGGTGGGAGAGGGCCCACAGCTAATCATCAGCATTAGTCAGCTCCTGTTACTGTAACTGATACCTAACACAATCAACTTAAAGAGAGGCACATGGTTCTAGAGGTTTCCGACAGTTCCTTTGGAGCCCGTGTGGCAGAGGCGCATCTAAATTGTTCACCTCATGAACTGGAGGTGGAAGAGAAGGAGGGAGCAGGGTCTTACAGTGCTCCTCCTGAATGCACCTGGGACTTTCGGGAGGCACTAAAGTTAAAGATTCCAACAGCTTTCTGAATGCAGCATGAGCTGCTGACCAAGCTGCCATCACATTCACACTAGTGCACATTCTCGAAATACTACAATGGTGATTTACAAAGTTCCATCCCCAGCCAGTGAGTTTCAAACTCTGCTTAAGGACCCAGGAGCTATTGCTGAAGAGCTTCCAGGAATGAAAAAAGGAGGGTAGGGAGTGCAAGATTTCAGCTTCTGAGAAATTCAGTCACCAGTGTTATTTATTTGTCTTATCTAGAGTTCAGCCTTAGGGGTTTTTTTTCTGGTTTAATTATGTGTATGTATATGTATATTTGTGTGAGACTTTGTGCAGATGAGTGTGGTCGCCCACGGAGGCCAGAAGAGGTTATCAGTAGCTCTGGAGCCAGAGTCCCAGTTGGTTGTGAGCTGACCAACGTGACTGTTAGGGATCGACCTCCAGTCCCCTTTGAGAGTGTACTTGCTCTTAAACTCTGAGCCATCTCTCCATTCCAAAATTTAATTTAAAAAAATCCTACTTCTATACAGAATGGTATAACCAACAAAAACAAAGAAACTAGTTTAGAAAGCAAAAGAGCTTCTGTGTTGGGAGCCTGCTTGTCATGTTAGGCCCAAAAGGTATTCTGTCAACCTCAAATGAAAGGATTCACTAAGTAAAACCTTAAAACCATGCTGCTAAAGAACAATGAATTGGCCTAACAAAGGGAAAGGCATGTGTCCTGGCATGCCTTTGTAAAGCACCCCTTGATGCAAGGGAAGCTAACGTATCAGCTCAATTTATACACTTAGATCTGAACAGAATGCCAATTGGATTTAAAGAGGGTGATCTGTCGCTGCTCTGCAGAGTAAAGACACTTGCCTGGCTTTTGTTTTTTCGTTTGGTGGAGATGCAGTCTTCTCTTTTAAGCAGTGCCCTAGAAAGTAGTGCTTATGATTTCAAGGTGAAGAAATCAAGATTGCGGTGGAAGAAGAAGAGGCCCGGGAGCTAGACTTCTCCCTCCTGATCCTCGCTCTCTCCCTCAGCCTCTGTGTGACCTCTGGTTCCCAGTCAGCTTCCCCGTGCCTCGGTGTGTGTGTGCTCACAGCATACGAGTGATGTTGAGTGTTGTGTAAGTAAGAGCAGCATGAAGAGAAACCACTGTGCACAGAACATCTGAAATCGTAGCAGAGCACTGTGTCTTACCTGCTATTGTTAGGGCAATCAGAATTGACACTGGGGAGTTATGCAAGAAAAGCCATGCCTTCCAATCCAGATGCCAGGCCTCTCTGCAGAGGCAGAACACTACAGCCTTTGCCTTTGTGCTTCCTTGCATTCTACACATTCTAGATATTTTATGAATGTATTATAAAGTATATGCCTCTCATCCACATAATGAAAGTTCATTATACATTCTACTGTGCACACTACCATCTTTACTTAACAATATTTCCTGGGAAGGAGCTTATTGCAAGACTTGTACAGCATGCTTTGCCAGAGGGACAGAGTTTTACATCTTAGTGAACTATACTCTATTTAGGTCATCCCCAATAATGATTATTTGGGATACTTATAGTCTTTTAATATTACACTTATAAATGTCTTCAATAATCTAAATGTATAATGTGCAATTGAATATGTCATTCACATAGGCGTACATGTAGATATACAAGTGTACTTTTAGATAACAGTCTTAGGGATGGGATCCTTAGGACAAATAGTTCATTTTTTATTTTGACAGTTAATGCCAATTTTCTTTTCAAAGAACTTGCACCAAGTCATACAACCAACATCGCTTAAGACCTCTAAGGTCTTATTTTAAATACTTAAAACACACAGAGTAGCCAAGTTTCTTTGTTTATTTCTTTGTGATGCTATAACAAAATAGCTCAGACTGAGTCATTTAGAAGCAACAGAGGCTATTTCATAGTTCCAAAAGCTGCAAGGCTGCAATCATGGGGCCAGCACACCCAGTGTCTGCAGGGACCTGGTCTGCAATATTACTGCTTCCTTATACCATTCTCCTGTGGTGAGGTAAAAACAAGAGCACTAATCCCACTTGCAAGGGCATCACCCTTATGACCCCGGTCACTTAAAATAAAAAAAAAAAAAAAACACTCTTACCAACACATTGGAAATTTTATTTCAATATATGATTGCTTAAGAAACATCAAAAGAGGCTAATGAATGGATCATAGTTGTCAAATATTAAAAATTACATGATTGACAACCTCATAGAAACTGTTCATCCCACCATGATTTTCACTCCACATAGAGAAGAGGAAAGATTTCAAATGAAGCTCTGACTGTAAATAATGTTCAGGATGCGGGCGAAAAGTAGACTTCATTAAGTTTTACAGCCAAACTCAATATAGGCATATTGGGAAGGATAGTCTCAGTTCAAGGTGGAGACTACTGAACACACCATAGTTTACTTTTCCCCACCCGAGCCCTACAGCCTGTCTTGGAATGGACTTTGGAAGATGACTTCCTATGAGTTGCAGCTCCAGAGGTCATCCCCAGGGACACATGCTCGTGTGGCAGAACTAAGAGAGCTCAGGTGGTAGAGAGTGCTGCCAAGCAAGCATGAAACCTGAGTTCGATCCCCAGAACCCGTGTAAAAGAAAGCCAGTTCAGTGAAATACGATTGAATCCCAGTGCTCAGGAGGTGGACACAAGTTGAACTCTGGGGATTATTGGTCAGCCAATTTAGCCTACTCATGAGTTCTGGTGAGTTCAGGCCAGTGAGGGGGTTGGGGGGGGAGATCCTGCCCCCACACACACATACATACATACACACACACACATACACACACACACACACACACAAATGTGGGGGGGGGACTCAGCTTCAGTCTATCCCAATATATGTATCACTGGCTATCTGAGCTCCACAAAATTGTGGAAGGAGCCACAGACAGTAGTCATCATAAAGGGGACGCCAAGGATACCTTGGCTATTTGTTTGAACAACTGCCTACCCTTCTTTCAACATGTATGCCACAGACTTCAGAGAAATACCTAAGGAAAAACTGTCCTAATCATTTATAGTAATTAAGGCACTGTTAGTTTAGGACACTGTGAGCTAGCCTTTAGAAATTATTATCATTCCCATCATTATCTCCTCTTCAATTTAGTGCCTGACCCTTCTCCCAGTCCTGATGAGAAGGGTGGTATTCCGTTCCACAGGCAGGACCTGCTCAGCTTTGGAAAGTGCCAGAAGTCCAGCCACAATGATGCATGCTGGTACACATATGTCCTCACTATTAGACTACATCATTATATCTAGATAAATCTTAGTGTCTGGAGTCTGTGTCAGTACCTAGAGAAGTCACTAGAATTTCCAAGACATAATGAGAAGAGATGTCAAATCTACCATGGGAGAACCCTGTGGGAAAGAGAGTGTAAATGACCTTGGAAACCTCGAGCACATGAGAGAAAATTACAAACAAACCCCTGACAGAGCATCACCCCCCCTTTTTTTTAATTTTTGGAGTGGCAGAGAAATGTTAAATTTCATTAAGTTTTACAACCAGGCTTAATATAGACATAAATCCCTTTAATGCTGGTTTCAGTCAAAAGTGAGCTGAACATTATCGTTAAACTAGCGCATGTGGGAGAATTATTTGAGGAAAATCAAAATAGACACAGTTGGGAATGTTCAGCCGTGACCATATTCGATGCGAGTAGGCGCAGTAGCGAAATTCTTTAGGCACTAATGGACTGGGCTATTTTGCTGCTCAGTTTCCATATAGATGAGTTTTGCACTGGGGCAATATGGTTGTGGTTTAAAGTCTATCTGGGGAAGCTCATTTCTCTTTCATTAGCCCATGAACACAGTGCAATTTGAGCTAATACTGTTGTACAGCTCCTAGCTGGGTTATTTGGTTAAATGCCTTGGGGGTGGGGAGTAGCAATCCAGAAAAAAGGGACAAAAGTGATGTTTCTTATTCTCAATTCCTGTAGCTTGGGGTTGCCTTGACAATTAACCACATGCCACCCTATATCCAAGTCACACACACACACACACACACACACACACACCTATTGAGACATTGCTTAAGTCTCATATTATATTTCACTGGAGACATCTTATCAGCCTGCCTGACTTCTCTGAGGTCCAGGCACATCTAACTACAACAACGTAGGCCTATTTCTTATCGTGATGGATAGATACTCCAGCGCATACTTGATGCATTTGTGTGGGACCAAAGCAACCACTCTTTGCCAGTTGGTGAACTGCAAAACAGCAAACAATTTGAAAAGTTAGTCTTCTGGGCAGGTGGGTGAGAAAGTGGCAGGGCCTCTTCCTAAAGTGCCACTGAGCCCATCTGCAGCTCCAGTCTCTCCCTGGGCAAGGCTGTCCTGCTCAACTGTATAGCAGAGCTCTAGTTTCAGAAACCAATCTCTCAGTTTTGTGGTTAAGCCTTAGTTCCTTGGTACTCAAAAACTAATCTGTGCCGTCGTATCAGTGGGGGCCCAGATTACATATGCCAACTAATACTCCGGCCTAGAATGGCCAAACTGCTATTGTGTTACCACTTCTTTGGTAGACTTGGAGGAAATTGCAGAGATAAATAGGGGTAAATATTATATTTCATTATATATATATGTGTGTGTGTGACACTCTCAGAAAAAAAGTATTTCTTTTAAAAAATATATATAACTGAGACCTGTATACAAGCGCTATGTGTACCCTGCACCCCTCTCTCCTGAGCAGTGGCTTCTGTGTGCCTTCTGCCTGGGATAGTGACCTGAAAACAAGCAAGTTATTTGTTTCTGAAAAGAAAAAAGAGGTAGAGGTGGTGCCCCGCCCCCAAATGCCTGCAGCCAATAGAGTGCAGGCCGCAGGTTGTGATCTCATCAACCTGCCTGTCAACACTTCTAGCAGATAAGAGGCTTGAGAGGAGTAAGTCACAAACACCTCACAATGAAATCGGACCAGTTTGTATCAGATGCCTTTCAGCAGCTTCACCAGTACCTAGAGAGCACAGCTCCCCTAACGAAAGGGGTTACCCAGGAAGATGCTATCCATCCGTGTAAGGCTTTAGAATGTGGGCTATCGGAGCCTGGGACACAAATGGCGTGGAACATGGGTCAAGGTCGCACAAATTCTTTCCACGAGAGGTCTTGCAAGCTGTAAGCCACTCCTTAATTCTTCTGTTTATTGTGAATAAATTATTTGAAATGAAGGGGGGAAGTTAGCTATTGCACTATAACTATATAAACAAAAAATTAACCCTGTAGGCCACATTGATGGCAAAAGAGGAGGCGGAGGAGGAGGAGAAGGAGGAGGAGGAGGAAGAGGAGGAGGAGGAGGAGGAGGAGGAGGAGGAGGAGGAGGAGGAGGAGGAGGAGGAGGAAGAGGAGGAGGAGGAGGAGGAGGAGGAGAGGAGGAATTGCTTAAAATTATGAAGTGAAACACTTCAGATAGGAAAGATTTGCAGCTGTGGTCCTAACTGGTAATTAACCTTTGGCAACAGTTTTGGTTTTAAATTTGCCAAGTTCTTTCCCATCAGGATAGCAGTTTCCTCTAGAAATCTCACGCAGTATCCCCAGGTTTCACAGTCTTGAAGGGTCAGTCCTTTAGCATCATGGCAGGAAGCACGGCAGCGTGCAGGCAGACACGGTGCTGGAGGAGCCAAGGCTCCTACATCTTGATCCACGGGTAGCAAAAGGAGACTGTGTCTCTGGGCCTGACTTGAGCTTAAGAAACCACAAAGCCCGCCTCCACAGTGTCACATTTCCTCCAACAAGATCACACCTACTTCCACAAGGCACACTTCCTAATAGTGGCACTCCCTATGGCCAAGCATTCAAACACATGAAGCATTCCTATTCAAACCACCACTGGTGGAAACACTTTAAATGCCTGCATATTTCCAGAGGATTTTATGTGTGTGTAGTTGTCTGTTACTATCAGTGAAGAAAGGGCTTTAGCAGAAGCTAACTTTAAAGGAAAGGGCCTTTGAATACTATCCAGTGGCAAGGGCCTGTGCTGCTCTGACTCCTCCTGGAACACAGGAGCATCTGGTAGCAAGAACCTTGCCAACAGTGCTGGGAGAAGAAGGCAGGCTCTGCTGTGCCCACAAAGCAGGCAGAAGCAGACTGACTGGAGCCAAGCCTCAAGACAGCGTCAGTCCAGACACCGAGAAGTTAAAGGCCTAAAGAATTGAGGTAATTAAGATGATGAAACCCAAATAAATGGCCATCACATTTTTAAATGGATAGATAAAAACTGATTCGTTACACTGTGCAAAATGTTTTCATACTAAAGATGTAACAAAGTCCATTCTTCTGCAGGGTGAGGGGAGGCAGTAAGAGAACAGGCTGCAATCCATCTGCCCTTCTGTTTTATCCCTTTCTAGGCCAGTCCCCATCGAGATCCAAAACCAGACCTCTCCGGCTCCAACACTTCTCCCTTCTCCATCAGGATATTATCTAAAGACTAAAGGGACTTACAAAGTCTGACCAGAAGGCTCTCTGGGCTCTGAGCCATTCAAGTCTAGTTTTGAGGATAAGATGGCAGTGTCAAATACACCTTCAACCTTAAGGGCTTCAGAAAAGTCACTATAACACGAAATCAGTGAACAGAGTTGCTCCCTGAGCTCAAGTCCCCTTGCTCCTCCCAGCCTTCACAGAGAAACACTGGCCCTATCATCGAAAGTGAGCCTTTGGTCAGCCTGCACCATACAAGCATAGCTCTAATTATAGGAAATGAAAGAGGCTGTGGAAATCAGTACCTCCCTTGTTCTGTCATAACTAGGTACATGTATTCTCCCTCTGCACAGCGACTGTATGAGGGCAAACGCTGACTAGAACCTTAATGATTGAACTTTATAGCTAAGAGCAAAGGAAGTCTCACTTCCTGTGTATTCAAATATTCAGAAACTCTGTCTTTGGTTGTTGAATTACTGAAAACCTGAGATGTATTTGTGCCCCCACCCCAACCCTGTTCCCTGAAATGTACTTTAAGAAGAGGAAAAAAGGAGTTATGTTCAGAAGTTTCTCGCAGAAATAACTTGTAGGGAAGCCCTGAGGTGATCTTGGATTCAGCCCAACCTTTCCTGCCTGTTTGATGGCACAAGGACAATTCAAGTTCCTAATGGCCACTGAATCACCACAAACCTGAATCACAGAAGATTAAGTTATATTTGCCAAGCAGCTTGTATTTTCTAAGGCAAGAAAATATAACAATGTATTTCATAAAGAAGTCACAAGACTGTAAACAAGTATCTAGCTAGACCTGTAACAGCCAGAGCATTCAATTGACTACAGTCTCCCGACCTCCCAATATTTTCTATGGCTGCCATAAAGAAAGTTCAATATAATTCAAGGCCAGTTTAACTTCTTGTACACAAATAATTTTACAGCAGGCACATTGTGGTTCAAGCGATCAATGGTTCCATTTGCCTATAAAAGCATAAACAGAAGCCTTGAAAATATTGCTTTGTGTCCTTTCTTGCTATAAACCATTAGATTTTTGGGGCCAGAAAATATACAGTCCAAGCAGAACAATGATTTGCTTTCTTTAATGTTCAGTGTAGCCTCTTACTCCAGGAACTAAGGATTAGTCATCAAATTCATTATAAAAATCAACAAAATTACCAGTTTTTTTAAACCACCATCTGTTTTGATGGGGGAGGGGGCAAATCTGACCCCATACAATGCAGGGTCTTTCTTCTTTTTCTAGAAGTGTCCACAGGGTTCAAGGCTTTTTAGTTTCAAGTTTTTTTCAAAATCTCTCAGGCCTTCCTTCTAATCCATACCTATTTTAGGACAGCATCCTCTCCAGTGCCAGGAATGAGGCCAATAGACCTCAACCCTAAGCCTAACTGGAACCTGTGTGCCAGTAAGTAACCTAGAGTAGACAGCTTACCAAATCAGTCATTGAGGTAGAAAGCACAGGAGTGATCACTGAGCTTACAGAAAATGGGGTTTGGTCCCCAGCATCCAAATCAGGCTCCCAAATGCCTATAATTCTAGGTCTAGAAGAACTGATGCCCCCTGGCCTCAGTGGGCACCTGCACACATGCTGTGTGCATCAACTCACTCAAGCATACACGGGGTGAGGGAGGAGAAGGTAGGAATCATGGTTCTAGCTCATGCCATGGTCCCCACAGTCTTCCTCCACACTGTCCTTGCTGTGGACCTCACTTGTCAGTTCATGACGCTCTCGCTCAAACCCTGAGTCCGCAGTGTCCTGACCATGAGAACTTCCCAGCTAGCTCATCATCACCAATCTCAGCCTCCCACTGAAGGTTCTTTCTCTGAGATGGGTGGGTCAGTGAGGTTCAGGACAGGACTACCACAGAATTATAAGAAGAGGTGCCGCACAGAAACTTTTCTGATCTGTAATTCATGCCCCTGTTGTAGAATGAGCCAAGACCTAGGTCAAGTTGTCTTTCTAGCCTGCACCCATCCTCCGAGCTCATGAGAAAGAAGCAGCCCTTGGGGCTCCCTCCAAGGACCTCACGAGTGCTACTTATGCTGAATGGTGTGGCCATAAAAGCTCACTCTAGACCATAAAATCTTGATCACTTCTATGTAGAAACCAACAAGACTTAGCAAATGTGTTTCAAAGTCTATTGCTTAAGTCTCAATCTCAACTCTGGAGCCCAAAAGAAAAGAATATATATATAAAATACAGTCCTAGTCCACCTAAGAGTGCTCAATCTCTGAAAACTTCAGAGACGGTTAAGAACAACAACATACTTTAGGAAGATAAATAATTTTTTCAAAATAACTTTCTTTTTAAAAAAAAAAAAAGACGCTGAAATACAAATATCTCAAAGACACTCAAAAAGGGAAAATGTCAAATCTGAGAAAGCAGGTGGCCCTAGAGACAAAGTATCAATCAGACACAGATAGAAGCTTTATAGGTGAATGCAGCTCCCGTGGGATCTGAGCCTGATTTTGACTGCACATGGGGCACAGCCCCTCCCTGGGGACTTACGCATCCCTGCTGCCAGTGCTGACAGAGACCTTTCTCTGAAGACCTGGTGTTGGGTGACATGTTAGTCCCTTTTCTCATTACTGGAATAGAAGCAGCATAAGGAAGAAAGGGGTTGTTTGGGGTTGCAGTCTGAAGGAACAGTCCATTGTGGTGATGAAGTATGCTGGTGATGTGGTGATGAAGGTATGATGAAGGTATGGTGGCTCGTTGTAACAGTGGGTTCCTGGGACATCTTGTCACACTACAACCTCAGTCAAGAGGCAGAGGGGCATGAAGGATACTAACCAGTTCACTTTCTCCTTTTTTCTTTTTTATCTAGTCCAGAACCCTTAGCCAAGGCTGGGATAGATCACCCATCCTTAACTAAATCTCTCTGGAAATGCCCCAGTAAAGACAGCTACCTACATGTTTCCTAGGCAACTCTAAATCCATTCAAGTTGACAATGGAGATCAACCATCACAGATAATGGCCTAGATTCTGGGGGAGGGGAGGGATAGATATTCAAAAGGCTCAAAGGGCCAAGTTTGAGGATACTCAAACTAGTATTTATTTAAATAAATTATTACAATTTGAGTATCCCTCAGCTAAAATGCATGAGAGCACAGTATTTGAGATTGAGATTCTTTTACTTAAGAGTAGTTACATACATATGAGATATTTGGGGGACAGGACCCAAGTCTTCGCATGAAAATCACGTATGTTTTATACATACCTTGAGAGTTTATCATGAGATAATTTGATATAATATTCTCAGCATATCTATACTTTAACCATGAGGTCAGAGGTGGAACTTACTTCTACTTTTGACATTTCCCCCAGTTCACAAATAGTTTCCTGTGTTGGAATTGCACATTTCACAATTGAAGATCCTGGGTGCTCAGCCTGTACTACAGTTCTGACCACTGCAAACAGTGGTGGCTAGCAGCTCTTCGTCACCCAAGAAGTCAAACAAAAATCACTGGAATTAGTCAATATCCTGGCCATAGCATGACAACACTGAAATATTGGCTTTTCAAATTATAGTGTGTCACATACCAAAGTATTTTTACCTCATAAAGAAGCACATAAAAGTTCTTAAAGTGTCTCAGGACTGTGAAATCAAGGAAACACTGAAGATGGAAGGAAGATTTCTTTCCTAACACAGTGTGAATCAAGAAGCCTTCTGGAGGTTTCCTTACAAAACCCAAAAGAGATGAAACAATAGAGAAAAGAATTTCTACAGACCAGCCTTCCTGGGAAGGCAGACAAGGCAATGGGAAGGACTGGATTGTTCACTCAGTAACAGTAGGCATCTCACAACAGAGGCCAAGAGGAAAAACAAACTAAAGAGGGACCGAAGGACAGTATAAAATCGCTTAGATATGACCGAATAGAGTCTGGATCAGTTGATGTGGCAAATGTCTCGCAATGGAAAAGGAAGTTACAGGAAGACAGATATTAATACTCCTAACTCTCAAAGGGCGCAAGAGCACACGATTATGAAAATGTACAATTACATGTCTAGCTGTTCAATGTTTGGTTGATGTTTGTTCCTTCAACTAGGCTCTAAGAAGCATATGGGTGTGGATGCCAGCCCTGAGTTGTCATCCTTAGCTAAGTTTCTGACATACATTGAACTTTGCATGGTCTTTATAAAGACAATAAATGAGATCAGCTGTGCTCAGTGTGGGGGACAAAAATGAAAAGTTAACACATTGAGAGGAATGGAGACGAGGCTTACCTGAGCCAGCTGTGAAGTAGCCTTATGGAAGGGAGCCACTGGCAGAAAGCAGGACTCAAACACTAACAGCCGCCTCACTCGTGACATGAGAAAGAAAGCATTCTGGTCACCAGTGAACAAAAGTATCAAAGACGCTTAGCCCAAGCCCTGGAGTCTAGGTGGGGCTTCCTAACACACAAGGGTTGCCCCAACTTAAAATGAAGCTAGACCAGGAAAACACAGGGCTCCCATTTGCCAAGTCTTTGAAGGCTTGAAATAGGGGATCACAAGCTCACTCACAATTTTGCAAATGCCTGTCATTTCAAGATGCAATGTATGCAAATACATAATTATATATTATAGATAAAAAGATATTTAAAACAGAATAACGCAGAGCAACAGCATCCCCTCCAGGGAGGAGCTCTAAGAGGGTGTGTTCAGAGCATCAGCCCGCCTTCCGTGTTTGCAGCTTTACTGACCTGAGATACCTTGTGTCTTTCAGAACTCTGATGCAAGTTATGACTTCAGCAGCAATGACCCCTATCCATACCCTCGATACACAGATGACTGGTTCAACAGGTAAACTGAGTCTTGAGAACATCTTGCTCTTAGCCTCTGGAGTTTATTTTACTCTGTTTTAGGGCTTGGGTGTCACCAGCAAAGTCATATACCAACACTGTGCACTGTAATGTATGGACTTCTTCACAGTGGCTTTGCTTCTAAATCTTTGGATTTTTAGTATTGCAATGCCCCTCAAGAATTATCTTTTGATTATCTTGTTCTCTTGAAATAGAAATTATTTTCCAATCCAACCTATTACAGATAAGGGGGGGAAACAGAAACAACATTTTTATTAAGTTACCATACAGTGATCTAAGAGTCCACTTATTCTACTACAGCATCCAGAGAAACTTCTTTTGTTGTTTTGAGACAGGGTCTCTCTGTGTAACTTTGGCTATCATGGAGCTCACTATGTAGACCAGGCTAGCCTCAAACTCATTCTACCTGCCTCTGCCTCCATAGTGCTAAGATTAAAGGCATGCACCACCACACCCAGCTCAAGTCTCGTAATTACCAGTGGGTCTGTGTTGACATATCTTTAAAACTATTTCTTCTGTAACATAACAGCCTTGGTAGTCCTTTCCACAGGCATGTGACTGACAGAGCCTTGAACCTCAGACCAACATGGTCCATCTGGAGGCAACATCCTTCTCCATCCTATTTTGCTACTAACCACATAGATGTGGCTTTTTTTTTCTTTAGGTAAATATCTTGCTTACATGGTTAGCTGTACATGAGTAATCAGAATTTTATGGTTTTTGATTATACTGTATTTCAAACCTGGTGCATAGGGAAAGTTTGCTCAGTAGGAACTAAATCACAGTTAAAGGTGAACTGCAGAGTAGGGTGACCAACAATGGCCGTGGTCTCTATGTCTTTCAGAATCTAGAGAAAAGGATTTAAAGTATTCCCATCAAAATGAAATGGTTAAATGTTTGTGACGACAGTGATATTAAACCCAATCAAATTGTGATATACTGAAATGTCACATGGTAATAGTAATGTGTACATTTTGTGTATTGGTAAAAAAAAAACCTAATTTAAATTTTGAAATAAATTAAGTCATAAATAAAACAGCTGCTTCCATATTACCCCTGCCCTTGGGTGAAGATCATAAAAGCATATGAATTACAGTTCACAGCACAGAAGCACACCAGGCACAGAGCACTCTCTCCATCGCTTTTGCTTCTAACCTATAGACAAAGCAAAAGGTATCTCCTTCAGTTATTGATAGGAATAGGTTAAGAAAGGCTGAATGGCTTCCCTGGTCAAACAAACCAGGTTCAGTCAAGAATAGACCATGCTTTACAGTTCTCTCTCTCTCTCTCTCTCTCTCTCTCTCTCTCTCTCCTATTGCTTTTACTTTTGCTTTGGCTTTGGTTTGAAGTAGGATCATAATTTGCAAGCCAGGTTGACCTCAAACTTACTATGTAACCCAGGCTGGCCTTGAACTTTCAACAATTCTCTTGCCTCAGTCTCCTGAGCTGGGATTCCAGATGTGCACCACCATCCTAAGCGCAAATGTGTACTCTTTTTATAAGTATCATTTTTTATATAATTTTACTCAAGAAGTGTGATACCCATAGTGAGCAGGGGAGGTTCTAAGTGAAGCAGGCAGTTTAAGCTACCTTCCTACCAAGCCAGGGGATATGGGTGTGGAGGCTCAACAACTTCAGAGAATGCCAAGAGTGAAGAACAGAAATAAACTGAAATATAATAGCCTTAAGGGGCAGTTGCTCATGCACATGCAGTAGCATAATTGACTCTCTACTAGGCACTTGCAGCCAGAATTTGACCAGGCAGTTCTCAGAAGAGGGTCTTTGTCAGGTGGGAATACATCTAGGAAGATCTGAGAACTCTGGCCATGAAGTCTTTCTCATTGCCATGACTTAGAACCCTGCCTACTAGGATCTGACCAGATAACTTATATTTAGACACAAGGATGTGAAGTTACCTAACAAATGCCCCTAAGCAAGAATTCAGAAATACCTAGCAGGGACTCTAGAAGGCTGTGCTGAGCTGGATCTGGCCTCAGTATTGACTGATTTTTGGCCCTCTCATGAGTGTAATAAAGAATACATGTTCCTGACTATGTGCTGTCTCTCTATAGCTAATAGGTATTATGTGTTGGTAAACTGACCCAAGCAGATAGGGAGGGTTTTCCTGAATATCCTTGGTCACCTCCAAGCAAAATCATCTTCTTATATTTTTAATTTATTCTTCTTCCATATATTATATCCCAACTGCAATCCCCTCCTCCTAGTCTCTCCCCTCGACCTTCTCTTTCCCCTCCCCTCAAAAAAGAGCAGACCTCCCAGAGATATCAACCAAATACAACATAACAAACTACAATAAGAACAGGCACATGGTCTCACATCAAAGCTGAATGGGGCAACTCAGGAGGGGAAGAAGGGTCACAAAGGCAGGCATCCTTTGGGGGTCTTAGACAGCCCCTGCTCCCACTGAGGAATCCCACAAGAACATCAAGCTATGCAGCCATAACATATATGTAGAGCCCCTAGGTCAGACCCATACAGGCTCCCTGATCTGTGTGAGCCCCCTTGAGTCAGTTGATTCTGTAGGCTGTGCTATTTTGGTGTCGCTGAGCCCTCTGCTCAACCCTTATTACTCTGCAGGTCCCCCTGAGCTATGCCTCATATTTGGCTGTGGGCTCTACACCTGCTCCCATCAGTTGCTAGATGAAATATTTCTGGTCTCTCTGGTGATGATTATGCCAGGCTCCAGCCCCAGTACATCCTACAGGCAGGACAAACTGTAGGTCAAAGGTTTTGTGGCTGGGTTTGTGTCCCAATCCCTCCACTTGAGGTCTTGCCTGGTTACAGAGGTTCAGGCTGTCCCCTGTTCCTAGAAGTCTTTGCTAGTGCCCCCCTTGTAGGTTCCATGGAGTTTCCATTGCGATGGGTTTCTACCTTGCCCCCGAAATGCATCACCAATTCTAGTCATCTCTTCTGGCATTTTCTCCCTCCATTTCCCCATCCCTCCTGTTCCCATCCTAATCCAACCCCAGTCCACCTGGGAAATCTATTTCTCTTTCCCAAGGAGTCCTCCTTTAAGCCCTCCTTGTTACTTAGCTTCTCTGGGTTTGTGGATTATAGCAAGATCATCTTTTACTTTACAAGCTAAATCTTCTCATGTGACATATGTAGAAATCTTCCTCCAAGGAGGAAAAAAATCCCTCTTACAAAAATGCCTTATCTCTTAAATATTTTCATTTGCAAGCTTGTTCTTGAAAGTTCCATTTTAAACACTCTAACAGCCTCTAATTAGATCTAATTAGTGTTTAATGTAATGAAAAATCTATCACTGTCAGGAGTAAGAATTCCCAAGTGACAAGTTTACCAGAGATATAGTCCTAGTGAATCAGGCAAGCATACTGCTTGTGTCCCAGGAAACCAATGACTCGGGACACAATGTCCATCCACTCTAAGCAATAAATACCTTTCCCCCAATTATCAAGTTATTCCCAAATGCTTTCATCCACTGCAAAGATCTGGTGATGCCAGGCTATACTTGCAGCCTCACAGACAACAGAGATTGTAACTAATAGCATGAGGTAGTACGATAAGCGTACCACACTGGGAGAATCTGGACCCAGAAAGCTGGCACCTGCTTGGCATGAAATAGTCTTTCTTCCATGTGTAGGATGTGTCCCTAAAAGTTACCTGCACAATGAAAGGACATGGACTGAGTGTTGATGGAATGATGGTCATGAATTAATTATCGTCAAAGCTGAGAGCTGAAAATGTGAAAGCTTGCTCTATTTTTGTATACCATTTCTATTCTAATGTGCATCCGATTTTTGTCTAACTAAGAGAAAACTATTTAAAAGTAGAAAGTTTTCTTTGGGCTCTCGGGGTTCGGGGATTTCAGTCCGTGATCATCTTGGCTCTATCCTTGGGCACTAAGATAGGCAGACTGTCATAGTGATGGAAGTATGGTTTAACAAAAGCAGCTCACCTTATGGCTGACAGGAAGCAGAGAGACAAGAAAAAGCCAGGGCAAATCTAGCCCTACAGTGTCAATTCTACTCCTCCAGCTAGATACACACACCCCAACCTCCTGTTTCTCTCACCTCCCACAAAAATATTCCAGCTGGCAACCAAGCCTTCAACACATAAGTCTATGGGGGGTGGGGGCATCTCCTGACCCAGCCATAACATTAAAATGAGAAATAAGCTTGAAATGCGGGGGTCATAGAAACAGGCAATGAATAGACGTGGAGGTTAAGTTCGATATTCATGAAAGTACTAGTTTCGCTAGCTTCTGAGGACCTTCTTTAGGCTAGCTTCTGAGGACCTTGCCACACTGTATGAGGAGGAAGACGCACACACCTGAATCGTCATAACACTGGCTGGATCCAAGGCTTACATTGCACACACACTTCTCTCACATTGATCAATATCACTATCTATAAGGCACAGTCATCTTCATACCTTGCATGCATTAATCTAGTCATCCCAACACTCTTCATTACCAGCCTGATCCCTAAGCACATAGCCTGTGCCACTAGGACAAGGTCACACAGTTACTAAGTGGTAGGGGCAAATAGGCAGAGTTAGAAGAAGAAAGAAGATGAAAGAGAGGCATTTGAGAAGTGCCCTGGACATATGGTTCAGACATCAGAGATAGTGCAAGGGAACAGCATCCTAAAAAGAGTTTATGGAGAAGAGACTATGTGGCTAAGAGAAAGAAGAGGACAGACTTTATGGCTGGGTGAGAAACTGACCCAGGGTCACAGACAAGTTGTCCCTATCCCATCACACCTAGAGAATGCTGTCACCCAGAGACACAGGAGCCTTGAGTTCAGCACCTGCCCTAGACCAGTACAGGATCCACTATTGTACTACCTCCTGCCAACTACACCACCACAGGGACGTGGCACTGCCTCCTCAGATGGCTTTTTCTGGACATGGGCATCAAATGTGATGCCGTACACCCATGCAGACTCGACGGTCTCTTAAGCAATGTTCATATCAGCATGCACTAAGTCTCAAAGTTGCCAACTGCTGAACCAGAAGGAGTGTGCTGCTATTGATTCTAGCCATGCTGCCTGTTGTAGAGGCTAGTTAGAACCCAGGGGCAATTCCAGCACAGGCATCGGCAGTGGCAGTGGCCATCTATCTCAAGATCCTATTACTGTGGAGGGAAGAAAAAAGCACCCTCAAGCAAGTGACTGAAATGTATTCCTTGGATGGGAAACCAAATTCAATAGCACCATGCTCCCCCTGGGTTTTCCCTAGCATTTTAAAGAATCCTATCATGACCCCTGTTCTTACTGATTAACCTGTTGTTCTTCAAGTATGCATTTCCAATAGAATATATTTACAACACCAGGCCAAGGGCTGTTCATGAAAACAAGCTTCATACCTATACAGCACTGCTTTCAATATGTCCTGTCCTATGCTTGACTGCATTTTGTAATGTGTTCATCCCATTGGAGACCACCCAATAACTATAAGCAATATTAGAGCTCCAGAGATATTTCTGAAACACAGTTGAAAATTTCACAAAGTATAATTTTCTCCTAGCTTGCAATCAGAGAATGACATTTTGGCCCAACAAAATGATAATCCAAATTACAGGAAAGGAAGGAAATATTACATATTTAACAGGCACCAATGATGTGCGCAGCAGATGTAATTGATTTTCTGGGAGGCCTCGGGATCTAACATCAGTTCTTTTCCTGGCTGGCATTCAGTCAACACTGATTAGCTGGATGATGGATGGGCAGCCTACCTTTTTGGGCACACTGTTGAGTAGCCTTGATGGCTGTCTGTTTTTAGAGCTGCCTGCTGTCCAGTAGGTTTGCAGCACACACGTTTGGTCCGTATTCTCGCACATCACTCAGCTTTAAGAGAATATCTAGTCACATGCCATGGATCTGAACTCCATTACTGTGTTGTTGTCCATAAAACCCCTCTTGCATAGCATGTCTTTGACAGGTACTTGCCACGGAAATGTCATCCCTGCCACTGGTGATATTTATGGGGCAGGGAGGATGCTGTGCATTCTATCTATTAAGCTCTAAAGAGGAAGAAATTTTGAACTAGACACAATCCCTGGCCATAAAAAGTTTGCTATAAATTCAGAAAGAGAGAAGATATTTATCACTCCCAAATAGTCAAAGCCAAGGGAGGGGGAAGGCAGACACAGGCTGAGAACCACTCTTGTCTGTGGGAGCTAATTTGATTGATAATATAATTAAACCTTCAAATATGAAAGATTTTCAGTGGGTTATGGTTTTTTCCTTATTGAATGCCATATTTTGTTTTAAAGAACCCTATGCAACAGGTCATGGGAGAACATGTGAGGGAAATGTCGAACTCTGGCTTGCTCCTGTCACATTGGTGTAAACTCATACTTTACCCTGGTGATGCTTGATGGCTTAGGAAGATATAAACATCTTCCTCTTATGTCTTTATGAACTCGTTTGAAGTCGCCTCCTGGATAATAACATTCAAAGCATTTTCAAAGGCATTGATCAAACTTCTGTGTTCATGTGAGCACTGAGATGACCTCCTAGGTGAAAATTATCTCAGAGTTTGTTCTATATTCAACCCAGAGCTTAGTAACACCCAGCAGAGAATCATGTTCTTAGTCATTTATGTGATTTATATCAGATTCCCTGGTATAGAATAAATTCATGCTCTTACCTTTAAGGTTTGCCTTGGGCAATGGTGATGTGTAGCAGAGCCTGTAGGCGCTCCCTCAGTGGAGGCACATGTTATTGCCAATTTCAGTAAAGGTATTTCTCCAGACGTGAAGGGAAAAACTCCTCCACTGCATCCAAAGTAGGAGAATGCCTAACAAAGCTGCAAATGGAGAACCCCACTACTTGTGTACCCAGCTACTCGCTGTCTCATATGAATGTCTAAGGAGAAAAGGAGAGCATGCACACAACACAAGCTTAAACTCTCCACATTTGTGTTACTGAAGGAAAGAGGAGCTCAACACAAAGTTGCCTCACGCATGAGAGATGTGATTAACTACAAAAATGAAGTCTTAGCAAACGTAGCCTTAGAAAGATGAAGCAGTTCCCTCACTTCCACAAAGTAAAACAGGCCCCGGGCTTCACCAAAGCATCTTTGCAGGCTCCTACTAACCACCAGCTTATCCAGCGTACTTGTATTGGACATTCTCTGCATTTAAGCTATTATATGGCCCAATGCTGAGATTTCCATCACCAAAGGCATGGATGAAAAGCTTGCAGATGGTGGCCAGGAAGCTCTAGCTGTGCAGAGCCAGAATGAAGAGAGAATAGAGGACAACAGAGCTGCACAGAAACTTCCCAGGCTGCTCACTGCCTTGCGACTGAGTCTGACCTCTCTCCATATTCTGTGAATTCAGAACCTCGAACCCCATCACAGAGCCCAGATATGATGCTCACAACCAGAGATCAATGAAACCAAATCATAAAACTAACAACTAGGAAATAGGTCCCATGGTGGGAAAGGAAGTAAAATAGGAACAATCACACCAAAATTCTGCAACCCAAAATCCTAAAGCCTGGGGAGGGAACACAGCCAACGAAGTTCAAAACCAAGATATAAGTACATCATATGTAATTAAATTTGTGGACCAGTCTTGAAAAATTTTGCAGTTTGTTCAGAGTGGTAAATATATAACTATAACATTAATATAAGAAAAAAATAAATGATGGGAGAAGTAGTGCCTCAACTCAAAAAAAGCCCATAAACAGGAGAATAAGAACAATTGTGTTTGAAATAACCAACTTTTGAAATACAATCTCAATAAGTAAAATACTGTCTAATGTGGCTGAAGGTAGACAGATGCTTATTGAATTGAAGATAATAGAGATTTTTTATTGAAAGTGTACAGTAAATATTATTCTTAATGGTGACACTTTGATAATGTTCTCTTCAGTTGGGACAAGATAAAAATGCTACCAACCATGCCTTTTATTCAACACTGTTATATCTCATAGATGATCACATAATTGTAAATCTCAGAAAAATGTGAGAAATTAATTAAACCTAGGAAAAGCACTCCTGAGTTGTAGAGAGACAAACTAAGTTCACAGATAAGAGGGTGGGGCAGTTAGAAAATGTCAGATTGGGCTGGAGAGATGGCTCAGTAGTTAAGAGCAGTAACTGCTCTTCCAAAGGTCCTGAGTTCAATTCCCAGCAACCACATAGTGGCTCACCTGTAATGGGATCTGATGCTCTCTTCTGATGTGTCTGAAGACAGCTAGAGTGTACTCATATAAATAAAATAAATATATACAGTTACCAAATAAATATATACAGTTACCAAACCCAGACACTATTAGGAATGCCAACAAGTGCTAGCTGGCAGGAGCCTGATATATCTGTCTCCTAAGAGGCTCTTCCAGTGCCTAACAAATAAAGAGGGGGATGCGCTCAGCTAAAATCACTGGACTGAGCACAGAGTCCCCAATGGAGGAGCTAGAGAAAGGACCCAAAGAGCTGAAGGGGTTTTCAGTCCCATAAGAGGAACAACAATATGAACCAACCAGTACCTGCAGAGCTCCCAGGAACTAAACCACCAAACAAAGAGTACACATGGAGGGACCCAGGTCTCCAGCTGCTTTTGTAGCAGAGGATGGCCTGGTCAGACATCAATGAGAAGAGAAGCCCTTGGTCCTGTGAAGGCTCATTGCCCCAGTGTAGGGGAATGCCAAGACAGGGAAGCAGGAGTGGGTGGCTTAGTGAACAGGGGGAGGGGCATGGGATGGGGGTTTTTGGAGGGGAAATGAGGAAAGGGGATAATACTTGAAATGTAAATAAAAAATATCTAATGAAAAAAGGAAAGAAAATGTCAGGTTAGTCTATTAATTCAATGCAATCACAATCAATGAAAGTTTTGTAGAATTTTATCGTAAAACCAGATAGACAATCCTAAACTTGATATAGAAAACCATAAGGCTAAGAATAGAAGAACATGAGAAGAGAAGAAGAGAACAAAAAATAAAGAAATGAGATAATGAAAATGAAGCACCAGATTAACAACAAAAGCAAAGCAAGATGGGAAAGTTTTAGAGAGAAAGAGAGAGAGAGAGAGAGAGAGAGACAGAGAGAGAGAGAGAGAGAGAGAGACAGAGAGAGAGAGGAAGGGAGGAAGGAAGGAAGGAAGGAAGGAAGGAAGGAAGGAAGGAAGGAAGGAAGGAAGGAAGGAAGGAAGGAAGGAGAGAGAGAGGAAGGGAGGAAGGAAGGAAGGAAGGAAGGAAGGAAGGAAGGAAGGAAGGAAGGAAGGAAGGAAGGAAAGAAGGAAGGAAGGAGATATCAAGGGGCTGGAGAGATGGCTCAGTGGTTAAGACCATATGAGCTCTTGCAGAAGAACTGGGTTTAGTTCCCAGCACCCAGTTGGTGGCTCATAGCCATCTGTAGCTCCAGTTCCACGGGATTTGACACCATCTTCTGACCTCCATAGGTTTCTGCACATACATAATATATGCATACACATTCAAGCACATACATACTCATAGAAAATAATAAGTTTCTAAAAAATTAAAAACTGAATAAAGAGCACAGAGACACCACAAAGAAACTTCTGACAAGAGATGAATTGCAATAAAAATGAAAGATGATACAGTGGCATTCAGTAAGTGGTAGGTACCACTAAGGTGAGGAAAACTAGACATCCATCCTCTATCCAGAACACAGTCTTAAATTGTCTGAGCTTTTGAGAAAAAGTTGTGGGAAATATGTCTATAATCCTGACATCAGGTCGCATTCTTTTTTTTAATATTTTTATTTTCTATATTCTTTGTTTACATTCCAAATGATTTCCCCTTTCCCGGATCCCCCCTCCCCATATGTCCCATAAACCTTCTTCTCTCCATCCATTCTCCAATCACCTCCCTCCTTTTTTTTCTCTGTCCTTATATTCCCCTCCAATGCTAGATCGATCCTTTCCAGGATCAGGACCTTCTCCATACTTCTTCATGGGAAGTCATTTGTTATGCGATTTGTGCCTTGGGTATTCAGGGCTTCTGGGCTAATTGATATCCACTTATCAGAGATTGCATTCCATGTGTATTCTTTTGTGACTGGGTTAACTCACTTAGGATGATATTTTCCAGATCAAACCATTTGCCTAAAAATTTTGTGAATTCATTGTTTCTAATTGCTGAGTAGTATTCCATTGTATAAATATACCACATTTTCTGTATCCATTCCTCCTTTGAGGGACATCTGGGTTCTTTCCAGCTTCTGGCTATTATAAATAAGGCTGCTATGAACATAATGGAGCATGTGTCTTTATTGCATGCCAGGGAATCCTTTGGGTATATGCCCAGGAGAGGTATAGCAGGGTCCTCCAGAAGTGTCATGTCCAGTTTTCTGAAATCAGACTGATTTCCAAAGTGGTTGTACCACCTTACAGCCCCATCAGCAGTGGAGGAGTGTTCCTCTTTCTCCACATCCTCGCCAATACCTGCTGTCTCCTGAGTTTTTGACCTTAGCCGTTCTGACTGGTGTAAAGTGAAATCTCAGGGTTGTTTTGATTTGCATTTCCCTAATGACTAATGATGTTGAGCACTTCTTAAGGTGCCTCTCGGCCATCTAAATTTCTTCAGGTGAAAATTCTTTGTTTAGATCTGTAGCCCATTTTTAATAGGGTTATTTGGTTCCCTGGAGTAAAAGGCTGGAAGACAATTTTACAAGCAAATGGTCTCAGGAAACAAGCTGGAGTAGCCATTCTAATATCAGATAAAATTGACTTTCAACCCAAAGTCATCAAAAGAGACTCTGAGGGACACTTCTTGCTGGTCAAAGGAAAAATACAACAAGAAGAAATCTCAGTCCTGAACATCTATGCTCCAAATGCAAGGGCACCCTCATTCATAAAAGAAACTTTATTAAAGCTCAAAGCACACATTGCACCTAACACAATAATTGTGGGTGACTTCAACACTGCACTTTCCTCAATGGACCGATCAGGAAAACAGAAACTGAACAGGGACACAATGAAACTAATTGAAGCTTTGGACGAATTAGATTTAACAGATATATATAGAACATTCTATCCTAAAGCAAAAGAATATACCTTTTTCTCAGCACCTCATGGTACCTTCTCCAAAATCGACCATATAATTGGTCACAAGACAGACCTCAACAAATATAAGAAGATCGAACTAATCCCATGCCTCCTATCAGATCACTATGGAGTAAAAGTTGTCTTCAATAGCAATAAAAACAACAGGAAACCCACATACACGTGGAAACTGAACAATATTCTACTCAATGATAACTTGGTCAAGGAAGAAATAAAGAAAGAAATTAAAGACTTTTTTAGAACTTAATGAAAATGAAGACACAACATACCCAAATCTATGGGACACAATGAAAGCAGTGCTAAGAGGAAAATTCATAGCCCTGAGTGCCTCCAAAAAGAAAATGGAAAGAGCATACATTAACAGCTTAATGACACACCTGAAAGCCCTGGAACAAAAAGAAGCTATTTCACCCAGGAGGAGTAGAAGGCAGGAAATCATCAAACTCAGGGCCGCAATCAGGTCGCATTCTTAAACAAGACTCTAAACCAGTGGTTCACAACCTTCCTAATGTTGTAACCCTTCAATACAGTTCCTTGTGTTGTGATCACCCCCAATCATAAAATTGTTCCATTGCTACTTCACAACTGTAATTTTTCTATTGCTATGAATCATAATGTAAATACTTTTTATGCAGGATACCTGATATGTGATCCCTTACCCACAAAGGCATCACGACCCTCGGATAGAAAACCACTGCTTTAAGCCATAAAGGAAAAGATTGGCAAATCTAATGCAATAAATTTAAATTTTTTTAACAAAAGTGATAGTAAATAACATCAAGCCACAAACTAAAAGGCATCTGCAACAAATTTTATAGAGGAGTAAAACTCAATATTCATTTTTTAAAAGCTGTAAGTTTAACAGAAGATGAACATCTCAATAGAAAAAATTATATCAAGGCTATGAACAGCCAATTAACAGAAGACAAGCCCTGAGAGAAATTAAGCATATGAAAATACAACCTTGCTCATGATGACGAAAACAAAACCAAAGAAATCAATGAGATATGGTTTCACACTAACGCCGCAGGCACTATGCTGAGATTTGACATCAAGTGCTGACAAGGCTATTGAATATCAAAAACACTCCTACCGTGCAAAAGACAGCTTATAACTACACCCCATCCATATTCACTCCTATATGAGTAGCTCAGAAAAATTCTCCCACGTGGGCATAAGAAAGCCCATAGAATTTTTCTTTTCAAATTATGTGTAATATTCATGAAATTCATTTTCCTCTCAGCCCCTGCTCCCTAAATGATGACTCTGAGACTAGTTATTTATTAATAAATGCCTAGGCCATATCTTCAGCTTGTTCGATGACTTACTCTTAATTTATTATCCCTTTTGTCTACTCTGGGCTCGGCTACATGGCTGGTTTCTTCTTATCTTCTTTTGTCCCTCTATTTAGAGTTCCTAAGGCGAACCTCACCTTTATTCCACCCTGAGTTCAGCTCCCTGCGGGTTCTCCATCTCCTCAGCATTCCCAGGTGAATCTCCTGGCCTCTGACTACTTCTCACAGCTCTCTCTATCCTGCCGGATATCCAACCTCCTATTTCCTGCCTCAGCTCATCAGCCATGGGTTTTTTTTATTGACAAATGTTGCTTATAAGAGATTATCTCTACCGAAAACCTCTCATTGGTAAATAATTTACAGGATATCATAAGTGGACCACTGGCCAATATCGAAAATAGCCAAATCGTGAATCACCACAGAGGTAAAGAAGTAAGCACATTGGAAAAGCCTTTCGTCATATGTACAAAGACTTAAAACCTCTGAAGATTGGAGAACATTTTAGCTTTGTTAGCTTTATGTGGTGACCACATAAGAGAGGTTCTATTATTCATCAAAACTGTTGTAATGCTTAAAATATTTCATTAATTAAAATCTCCACATGTTCTATGGCCCCGACAAGTTGATAAATAAAATGAAGTAGCCCACTTTCTTCTGCACACTTCTCATAGTTGAGAACAGATTGTAGTGAGGGCAAGAAAAAAGTCAGAAGAAGTTCAGAAGCAGCAACTTGAACTGAACTGTGGTTGTGCCTCTTACCTGAGAAGTGGCTCGATGGTCCTGTTGCCTGTCCACCTTATTACTTAAGCGTCATTGCTCGATACAGGCGTGTACTTATTAACTAGCTAGTTTTCCTCATTCAGTCTACAATAGACGCAGACTTAAAAATACCACTTTGTACATAGTGGGTACATGCAATTTTATCTGTCATTTTAAAATTTATTCATTAACTTAATTTCTAAGAAATGTGAAACATATAACTAGCATCATCTCGTTAGTAACAAGGAAAGTGTAAATTAAACCAAAAGATCTCTAACACCCACACTCACACTAAGCAGTTTTTTTTAAACCTGGCCAAGTTGTGTGGTAGTTTCTTTCTTGTGGCTGTGATAAAACACCCTGACAAAAGCAACTTAATGAAGAGAGGGTTTATGTTGTCTCACAGTTCTAGAAGGATGTAGTTCGTCATGGCAGCAGGTAGGCAAGGCAGGGCGGCAGGAGGCTGGCTGGTCAGGTTACATCTATACTGATAAAGCAGAGTGAACAGGAAGGATCAGTTATAATGCTCCAGGGTCTGATCCCAGTAACTCAGATTCTCCAGAGAGGCTCCATCTCCCAAGGGTTTCCCAGATTTTCCAAACAGTTCCACCAGCTGGAGACCAAGTGTTTATTCTGCATGCCTGGGGGAATGTGTCACACTCAAACCACAACATTCCACCCTGGTCCTCCTGGGCTTATCAATTCAACTGCTTTCTTTTCATCAAAGCAAAGTAAAGTCTAGATTGACAGTAGGGGAGAATACACTTTACTTTCCCATGGGAGGAGCCAACCATCACATTGCCAAGGTAATGGAGCAGGAATGCAGGGGATGATTGAGTCTGACAAAGCAACCCATACTCTGCCACTTGTCCTCGGTGATCTTCATCAGGAAGCCAACCAATGAGCAGGTATGTCCCTTTGTTCTCGAGACAGTAAATTGGCCAACTGAAAATAGAAAGATTTTGTTGAAGTACAGGGAAGTGAAGACATCTGTTTCATGATCACACTATGTCAAAAAAGAAAAAATAGATAACTTTGTGGGTTTTCACAGTATTGGAATTTACTAACAAATTCCCATGCTCATTGCTTTCTTTGGCAGCCATTTTCACATTTTCCTGATTTCCTTTGATAACTGTTCATTTGAGCAAACAGATTATTTTATTCTAGCCTTAATTAATAATATTGACTCTCAGGTTACATACTACACATCACACTGTAGGTAGATAGACAGATGGACAGATAGATGACAGATAAATAAATGATAAAAAATAAAGAGAAGTGATAGATAGATAATGATAGATAGATAGACAGATGATAGATAGATAATGATAGATAGATGATAGATAATGATAGATAGATAAAAATAGATAGATAGATAGATAGATAGATAATGATAGATAGATTAGATAGATAGATAATGATAGATTAGATAGATAATGATAGATAGATTAGATAGATAGATAATGATAGATAGATTAGATAGATAATGATAGATAGATTAGATAGATAATGATTGATAGATAGATTAGATAGATAGATAGATAGATAGATTAGATAGATAATGATAGATAGATAGATTAGATAGATAGATAGATAGATAGATAGATAGATAGATAGATAGATAGATAGATTAGATAGATAGGTTAGATAGATAATGATTGATTGATAGATAGATAGATAGATAGATAGATAGATAGATAGATAGATTAGATAGATAGATAGATAGATAGATAGATAGATAGATAGATAGATAGATAGATAGATAGATCCAGAATCAAAGAATAAAAGTAGACTTAAAGGAACTCAAGGAGGTCTAACTGGAGACAGAGGTAGGAGGCTGATAGGTGCAGAGTCTCTGTGAGGAGTAGCAACGCTGTTAAGAAGTTACAACAGATGCAACACAGTGTTGAACCCCAGGGTTTAGTCAAGCTGTAAAGTAAGGTATAGGATCAAGAGGGCCATGCAGGAAAGGTACAGGACAGAATCCAGAAAAACAGTGGGCAAGCAGGTAGCAGTTCAACTGGGCTACATCAACAGTGAAGTCTGAGCCAAGATGACGCTGCTCCTAAGACAGTTGAGAACTCTCTAGCTGCTGGTCCCTTGATGCACACACCAGGTGATAATAGGTAGGCAGGTTGTGTTGCCACCACAGTATTAGGTGTCCTCCTCTTGATGGGGTTCAGGAAGGGTGCTGTTTGCTTCCTAAGTCAATACCATTCAAAAACTTCATGGACAGGATTTTCTGATTATGGTTTTGTTCTTATGGTCCCAAACTACTTTTATAGGGCAGCCCCCTTTCTGCTTTTAGGGATAAGTTATTTATCAATCTGCCTCATGAATGCTCTCAGACAGATGTGTGATTACATATCCTCCAAGGTGCCAAGTCACCCTGTACTCAAAATGGAGTCACAAATATTGTCATATGAAGCCACCCAGGGAAAAGCAGGGCCCTAAGACACTGTTTTGTGCAGTATCAAGTCACTTAGAGCCAGGAAGCCAGATCTCAAATTTTTGCCTGAGTGAAGGCTTATGGGAACCTCCATATGTTGTTTCCCATTGTCAGTGCTGCCTAAGGTTGCAACAATCTGCCTCTTCATACAGCACTGGGGAGAGCCCATGACATACACGCCTCACTTAAAGAATTCAAGGGACCAAAACATCTGTGCAAACCAGCTCACGGGCATTTCTTTAACAAGTCCCGTGAGTCAGAAATGGTCGTTTCCCTTTAGGAAGAGTCATGGCATTGTCCTCACCCCTGGCCTATCACTGACATGAATGACACCTGGTCATTTTTTCATGCATGGTGCACTTTTGAGCCATTGCTGCTCCTTCCAGGACTCAGCTTTGGCACCTATGGCCCAAACAACCTTAATCAGACTCCAATAAAGTTGTGTGTGTGTGTGTGAGTGTGTGTGTGTGTGTGTGTGTGTGTGTGTGTGTCTGTATGCAC
This sequence comes from Apodemus sylvaticus, assembly GCF_947179515.1. Lineage (NCBI taxonomy): Eukaryota > Metazoa > Chordata > Mammalia > Rodentia > Muridae > Apodemus > Apodemus sylvaticus. The sequence goes on from NC_067476.1 coordinate 126,889,977, forward strand.
GCGCTGTGGAAACTGAGAAAGCTGAAGTCAGAGGAATAGGAAGAATATTAGTTGCTGGAATTTGGGGAGGATGAGGAAGAGGAGGAACAGAAGCAGGCTGAGTGAATAGTACTAAAATATACTTCATCGGAAAAGTCCTAGTGGTCTACAGCATAGACAGGAAACTACAGTCCACTATGATGTGTTATATATTTTGTAAAGAACTGGAAGAGAAGACTTCAAAGTTTCCCAACACAAAGAAATAAGTGTCCAAGGAGAGAGAGAAGTACTCATGCTCTGGTTTGGTTATTACACATTGTGTATCACCATATTCTTGTATCAAATTACTACAGCACAGCTCATAAATATGTGTGATGTTATATATTAATTCAAATAAATACGTAAAGTGTTAGAAACATAATTTGTGTACATGTATATTACTGTATGTATGAGTTGTATGGTATTTATCTGATATAAGTATATGCTTGAATATATAATACTTGGAAATATATGTGTATATTACATGTAATATCATAAGTTTGGGATGGAGAGATGGCTCAGAATTTAAGAGTATTAGCTGCTCTTCCAAAGGAACTAGGTTCAGTTCTCAGCACCCACATGGCTGAGAACCATGGCAGCTTATTACTATCCCTAGCTCCGGTTCCAGGGAATCCAATGCCCTCTTCTGGCCTCTGTGTCACCAAGAATGCATATAGTCCCTAAACACAGACACAAGCAAACCCCTCATACACATAAAATAAAACAAATAAAATTAAAAAATAAATATTATAAGTATATAGCTATACCTATATTGAAATATGTATATATGGAGTATATGTGAACCAATGTATATATGTTTCAAGATGCAACATGCATATACCTGAGCTTCCATGGGTTTGGAGGGCGGGTATTTCTTTTGGCTTTGGTAGCTATAAAAGTAGTATCCTGATAAACTTCCCTGAGTTAAACCGTATCTGTATGCCATCCTACAAGTCTCAACTGTGCTTTACTGAACCCACAATGTGGAGATAAAACCTTTGCTCAACACTTGAGGTTTTTCATAACTCTCTATTTTTTGCAAAAAGGATCACCACTGCAGAGACTGCAGGCCTCATGTGTTTACAATGCACAGACTTCATTCTGGTTCTAAAGGGAATTTTAAGCACATGAAGAGAGTAACCTTTGTAGAGGCAGGATTTGCTTTTACTCACTTGGAGAAAGAAAATATGTGTGTATATAATATATATATACATATATATATATACATATATGTGTGTGTGTGTGTGGTGAATATATAGATCTACCTAAATATGCTCACAAATATTATATATACATATACCATAAATATTTTATAATTTATATCATAAGTGAAGTCTTTTGATAAATACATTATGTAAATTATACATGATGTATAATTTCACAGATCTAAAAGTATATGAGGGATTTTATCTTTGAGTATATTTTGATTGATTTTTTTGACAATTCCACACATGTATATGATATATTCTGATTACTCTCTCCCCACACCTTCTCTAATCTCTCTCTGATCTCTATCAACTCCCCCTTTATCAGTAGTCCCTTTACCAAATTCATGGCTTTTGATTTTGTTTGGTGACCATGAGCCATCTGTATGACCATTATATTAGAACTACCCAATGACACTTAGTAAAACCACCAGTGGGTGCACAGATAAAAGCAATGATGACTCCCCTTCCAGATCTACCCATGACAAATAGTTCAAAATGGTAGAGCCCCACTTCAATCTGTGTCAAGCTATTGATAAGCCCTGTGCAGGCATCCCTAGCTGCTCTGTGAGTCCATAATTTCAAGGGCTATGCCTTGTCCTGAAGGTGGCATTTTATAGCCCTCGTTCCCATCTTTCAGCTCTTATCTCATTTCTATCCCACTTCTGCCATCTGCCCTATGCTTAGAGGGGATAGTATAAATGTCTTGTTTGGAGACCCTCATTTACTCTCATCACCTTGCCCAGTCATGAGTCTCCACATTAAACACCATTCACTGAAAAGGAGTTTCTCCGATTAAGGCCAGGAATAGTTGTCTACGGCTAGAAGCAATGTTTAGAGAGCAGTTTGATACTAACTACACCGCAGTATTCGTTTCTGCATTCCAATCTTCAGGGCCTATGGTTCCTCCAGGATGGGTTTTGGGCCAGGCTTCTAGTACCAGCATAACCTTCCTGGCAAAAGGACCTCAAATCCAATCAGAGATCAATCGGTTACACCCATGACAGTAATGCCATTAGTGTACAAGTGAGCACATTGTGCATGGTGGGTTGGTCTCACAGATCACAAGAATCACAGGTAGGTAAAACCATTGATGCCTTTCTCCTCCAGTGTCTTGCATGGTACCTTTCAGGACTGTGAGCGCCAGCATGGAGAAAGTATCTGGCTCAGCTTTATTTCTTTATATCGAGTAGTCATAGTGCATAGAATCTTCAGCAGTAAGGTCTTACCATCTAATTCTGAGCAACTAAGAGAAATGTCAAGAGCCTATCCTGTGGGGGGAGTGACCTTTGAAATCTCCATTACCATCAACTCCTCAGGAGTTCTCTGACTCTTGCCATAGAAGATTTTGTTTAGCAGCCGACAGTTTTCCCAGCCATGAGAGGTGCCTTTCTTTAAACTTTTTTTATTATGAATCACATTTTCTAAATTTAGTTACAAGACAGTAATAGTTTATACCTTTTTCATATCCCCTTCATTTTAGTTGCTCTCCCCATCCTCGGGCCTTTTATGTCCTCTAAGCCTTTAAGTCTTACCCCTCTCTACCTTTTTCTCACCTAATTTCAACTAACTGCTCCCTCCAGGCAGCCCCTCTCCGGAGCCTCTTTCTAATGCCCTGGTTTCTAAGAGCACTCCAAGTTAAACGCACAATTAGGAGCTAGGGTCTACATGCAGTGTCTGGTTTTTCTGTGTCTGAGTTAACTCAATCAACACAATTGTTCCTAGTTTCATCCATCTACCTGAAATTTTCATAATGTTATTTTTCTTCACAGCTTAATAAAATCCCATACTATATACAATATTTTTATCTTCATTTATTAGTTGACAGACACAAGGGCTTATTTCATTTCCTGGCTATTATGAATTCTGCAGCAGCAAACATGAACAACTGAGCATCTCTGTAGCAATATGTACAGTCCATTGGGTATATGGCCAGGGGCTGACTTGCTCAGTCATGTGATAATTCTGTTTACAATTTGTTGAGGACTCTCCACACTGTTTTTCTGCAGTGGCCATACCAGCTTGTACTACCACTAAAAGTCAATAAGATTATCCTTTCCCGATAGCCTCACCAGCATTTGTTATGAATTGATTTCCTGGTGATTGTTATTCCAACAGGGATGACATGGAATCTAGAAGTTGTTTTAAACTGACTTTCCCTGATTGCTAATGATATTAAATTCTTTTTTCATTATTTGAGAATCTTGTACATGTATCCAGTATACAAAATCCCTCTACTCCAATTTCTCCCCAACTACCTTGCCACTATTCAGTTCCAATTCCATGAGTAGTAGTAGTAATAGTAGTAGTAGTAGTAGTAGTAGTAGTAGTGGTAGTAGTAGTGGTAGTGGTAGTAGTAGTAGTAGTAAGTAGTAAGAAGTAGTAGTAGTAGTAGTGGTAGTAGTAAGTAGTAGTAGTAGTAGTAGTTGTTGTTGTTGTTGTTGTTGTTAACAACACACTGAGTCCACTCAGGACTGCAAGTATGTGCATGGATGTAGGCCATCTCCTAGAGCATGTGACTGCTTTCTTGAAGAAAATGGACTTTCTCTCTTCCATCAGTCATCAATTGCCAATAGCTCCTCCACTAGGGTTGGAACTTCATGGCCACCTCCCCCCGCACTCCATACTGAGATGGTTCTCTTGCTTGATCTGTCACAATCACTTTGAGTTCATATGTGTATCTCCCCTGCCATGTCTAGGAAGCACTGCTTCCTTACGTCATCCACCATCTCCAGTCCTTACTAACTTTCCACACCCTCTTTCACATGGATCACTGAGCCTTGAGGGGAGGGCTATGATATATACATCTCATTTAGCGATAATCACTTCTGCACCTGGGCCAGTTGTGGATCCAATGCAAATTGCCCTCTACAGTTTCTCTGATGAGATCTGAGTGATACATTGATCGATGAATATACCAATAGGTCATTAGGAATTATTTTATTGCTGTGTCCACTTACCAGAATAATAGTGTCTCAGTGATCTTTCTATTAGTGTAATAAGACCAAGGCAATCTACAGAAGAAAGATTTTATTGGGGGCTTATAGTTCAAAGGGTGATTCCATGACTATCATGGCTGAGAGTGTGAAAACAAACAGGTAGGCATGGTGCCAGGACAGTAGATAGAGGCAGAGAGGCAGAGAGAGACAGAGACAGAGAGATGCAGAGACAGAGACAGAAAGACACACAGAGAGAGAACTGGGAATAGTTGGGCTTTTGAAACCTCAAAGCCCAGTGAGGTAGGATACAGTACGATACAGCTTCCAATAAGTCCACACTTCCTAATCCTTCCCAAGCAGTCCAGTCAACCCGGAACCAAGTGTTCATGAGCCATTCTCATTCAAAATACCACAAATAGTAGGCTTCCTGGCTACTATTTTCCCATGGCCTATCTAGCCACCGGTTCTCAGCCTCATTGACAATGTCAACTATGGGCTTCATCTCATGGAGCAGGACTCAAATCCATTAAAAGAAATAGTTGGTTACCCCATGAACATTCGTGCCATTATTACAACAGTGGGCATATCTTGCCAGGCAAGTCATGATTATAGTTTTCAGGGTTCACAGCTGGGTGAATCTGATTATTTCTTTTCTCCTCTGGTGGCATGTGTAGCACCTTCCTGTACTATGAAGCCAGACAGTATGAACAAAACTTTCAGCTGAGTATTTCTTTATGTTCTATTATTCCAGTAGATAGACAATAGTGTTTTTAAAGGATGGAAGTGGAAAAATGGAACAGGAAGGATTAAAAGGAATAGGGAAATGGAAGGCAAGGTAGGGAATACATGAAGTGATAGCTAACACTAGAGGCCTTTTGAAAAATTTACATGGAAACACACTACTGTAAAAGCTTTCTAACATATATATATACATATGTGTGTGTGTGCATAAAAAGTTTAAATGGAGTTTACTTTATAGTAGAGGTATAATACCCCAAATAGATACCAAATAAACCCCAGTACCAGGAATGGACTACCTCATTTTGAGTTGTTAGCCAATGGGATTGCATACCCACTCCCAAATAATTAGAGGCTCTTGCCAATCTTATTTGTTACCATTCAGAACTTAACAGTAAGACTATTTCTTCAGACTTTCAAAGTTTTCAATATATTCAATATTGTCACCTTCTTGGTTAACTCAGAATTTGTTTTGTTGTTGTTCTTGTTCTTGCTTCTCTTGCTGCCCTGGCTATTATTGGGCTATTAAGACTATTATTGGGCTATTAAGACTATTATTGGGCTATTAGGACTATTTTCCTATTTTCTGCATTGGTATGTTTATCTTTGATACTAAAAAAGCTATTGGATTCTGTATGTTAATTTTGTATCCTGCCACTTTGCTGGATTTCTAATTATTGGTTCAGAATTTTCTGGTAACATCTTTAGGGTCTTTATGTCTAGAGTCATACCACCTGGAAACAGGGGTCCTTTAGCTTCTTTTCTACAATACTGGCAAAATGTGATTTCTTATTTCTGTGTCAAAGTGGAAACCTAGTTCAATGAAGGTGAGTGACCATCACTCCATCATTGGTGGGCAATGTCTTGCTCCTGAATGCTGAGACACCTGGGAAGTAACTACACACCCATAGATCCTAATGCTTCCAAAAACCCAAGCTGGCCAGCCACAGGTCAGCCCACACCTATTCTATAGTGTTTTTCATTTTTTAAGAAAACCTGTGTTTTCCACTGGAAGATTTTCCAAATTTTAAAGTAAAACCAGTGGTTGAAGTTGAAAAGTGTTCTCAGAAACATCTTTATAATAGAAACTACCCAGGGTCAAGAAGGTTACTGGAGAAAGGGGAAGATAGAAGAGAATTTGGGAGCTGACAGATAGATAACTGGATGGGTCATTGGGGGGTGGGGCTCAAATACAGTTTAATCTTTAAAGACTAAGTTGCCTCCAGCAGGCAAGATTGAAGAAATCCCCTAAAAACACTTTTGACTGTGTGTCTGACTTGTCTCTATTTTCCCCACAGCCATGGAACTAGGTGTGCAGGAGAAGTTTCCGCCGCAGCCAGCAACAATATCTGTGGAGTCGGCGTAGCATACAACTCCAAAGTGGCAGGTGAGCCAGCCCTGCCGGAGACAGGCACCTGCTGGGCAGCCTGCCCTGGGAGCTGCCACTGTCTAGTCTCGAGTCTGCAGGGCTCAGCACATTTATCCCATTGGTCAGGAGGTCTGTGACCCACCCACGAGTGTAGCAAGCACGGGAAAGACACTTCATTTTAACCTGCACACAACATTCTTTAAGCATCAGACGCCCCCAAAATAGACAGATCACAAGCACCGAGCTCAAATGTGAATGGATTTTCCTAAGTGTATCATCCATGTGGCCAACAAAACCCAACCAGACCCCAAAGACCTCGTCCTCATGACCCTGTGTCCAGGCATTACCCATAGCTACCCAAGAGAAACCACAATCTTGTTTTCTAACAGCAAAAAATGATTATCTTAGGTTTTCAGCTTTATATTAATGCAAAGTTGCTACATTAAAGTATTATGTCAAGGTCAATAACATTTTTATAGAGAGAACATATTTGTGTTTACAGGAGTGAAGGATTATTTGTACCGATGTTGGGTGGCCTTGAAACTGGTTTGTATGGTCCAACTCATTTTTAAGAAGGTCTGATCCACATGCAACCTCTTATAAAACCCAGCTGGATCCAGTACTTCACGCTTCCCTCCTTACAAGGATTTTTAAGAATGGGAACAGAAAGTCGATGGAGAGTTAGAGAGAAACAGACAGATAATTTCTTTCCTGGCAATTTAATTGAACCATAAACCTACTTTGTACTGATACTTACGTTTCTAGAGACCTAAATAAAGCAAATGGATCCTTAACAAACCCACCCTTAGCTCTTTCCAGACTGCTTACAGATACATCTGCCTGAACTGAGTACAGAATTTCACACACACACACAGACACACACACACACACACACACACACACACACACACACACTAGATAGATAGATAGATAGATAGATAGATAGATAGATAGATAGATAGATAGATGCAGATATAGATAAAGATCTGGGGGCTGGAGACTTGCTTTGTTGATAAAATACCTGCCTTTTAAGTACAAATACCTAAGCTTGATTCTCAGAACCCACATAAAAATGCCAAGCATTATGAACCACAGCATTAGCCATCATGGCATGGTAATCCTAACGGTACAGTAGAGGCATGTATAACCTGGTAACCAGTAACTCTCTACTTGGACTTAAGGCCTGCTCCACAAGAGGGAACTGTGCCTGGTACAGGAAACCTAATCAACTATCCGAAGCTAGTGAAGTCATGAGTCTCAAAGGAGAACCTACAACCTCCACTTCACCAAACCATCACAATTCCCAGCTACATTCTAATATTTATCCTTATACACACAGATAAGTGTGGTCCCCATCCCTTACTGAGAAACTTCTCTTTGCAACAGATAGAGACCATAATAGAAAACCTCAACCAACCAAAATGTTGGGCTGTGGATCCCAATCCCAATGAATACATAGACAAAACAACTTGGGCACCTAAGGCTCAGGAAACATTGTGGAAGAGAAGGTAGAAAGATTGTAAGAGCCAGAGGATCAGGGAGTTTCCTGTGAGACTGTCTTTTAGTAATGTCAGAAGCCACACCCATAAAATATCATCAACATAACTTCCTAAACATGAGCTGAACAAGGAAAACAATAGACAAGCTAAAGTGGACAGGGGAAAGACCACAAGAACTCAACCCTACACAAAGAACTACAGGCAACTAGGGAATGCTTAGAGTTTGAGAAATTGTCTTCAAAGACACCAATTTGCTGTTCGATACCAAATGATCATAAAGTAACATATATACAAGTAACATTATATGGACTGAGTGGGTTATATTTAGGACTATATGTATAGAGATATACATATGTGCACATAGCAACAATTAAGAAAAAAGAGGCCATGCATTTGAAAGGGAGCAAAGAGGGGTCTTTGAGAGGTTTTGGATGGAGGAAAGGGAAGAGAGAAATGGTACACTCATTTCATTTCATACAAAAGAAAAATGTTCCTGGTATTAGAGACAGGGGAACAGAAGGATCCCAGGCATGTCCTGGGCACTTATTCTAGCCTAATCAGTCAGCTCCAAGCCAGTGACACAGTCCCCAAGGAAATGAAGAGTGTTCCTAAAGATAATACCCAACGTTGTCCACAATCTCCACAAGTACATTCATGCTTGGACACAAGCAGGCATGTGCACACACACTCAGAAAGAGAGACAAACACATATACACATATGGGAGCAGAGAGAGAGAGGTGCACACACACGGTTCTGAAAAAATTAAGAAATTTGAATGCACATCAGGGCACTTCCTTCTCCTTTACCTGCTTTCCTACTTTTCTCTTTCCCCTGAAGGTTTCCCCTAGAAACATTTCAGTTTTTTCCATGAAAATTGTCAATTTTAATGTGTTTATCTGAAATATTTTTATATAAATCTTTAATTTTATCATAAAGTATTTTATGTCCCTTTAAAAAATAAAATAAAATAATAAGAAAGAGTCTCTAAGCAATTTATAAAAAAAATAAATAAATAAAATTTTAAAAGAAGTAAAACAATTAACAAAGGTCATTTAAAAAAAGACCCTCTCCTTATTTCATCATGGGAGTCATTTGTTATGCTAATTGTGCCTTGGGTATTCAGAGCTTCAGGGCTAATTAATATCCACTTAATAGAGATTGCATTCCATATGTATTCTTTTGTGATTGGGTTGCCTCACTTAGGATGATATTTTCTAGATCCAACCATTTGCCTAAAAATCTTGTGAATTCATTGTCGAAGTAAGGAGAGGATCCTGATCCTGGAAAGGATTGATCTAGCATTATAGGGGAGTACTAGGACAGAGAAAAAGGACAGAGGTGATTGGAGAATGCGTGGAGAGAAGAAGGTTTATGGGACATATGGGGAGGGGGAAACTGGGAAAAGGGAAATCATTTGGATTGTAAACAAAGAATATAGAACATAAAAATATATAATTAAAAAAATAAATATATATAATGTAAAAAATTTAAAGTGAAAGAAAGAAAGAAAGAAAGAAAGAAAGAAAGAAAGAAAGAAAGAAAGAAAGAAAGAAAGAAAGAAAGAAAGAAAGAATCTCAATTCCCTAACCCCCGGTCCCTGCATTCCCTAAAGCAAAACCAAAAGCAAGTAGGTACAATCCTATATAGCCTCTTCTAGCCTGTAAGCAGCAGGTTGGACGTACCTGTCTGGTCCAATCCTATGCTGTGCCCCATTCAAGTATCAGAAGACAGTGAGGGCTTCTGCTTGAGAAAATACCAAAGTTGATCAAGAATTGCAAGCAAAAACAGTTGCAGCATCCCCAGTCATACAAAATTGAAAAATGAAAAGCTTTTATTCATTAGGGATGATGATCCTGAAAGGCTACCGTGTGTGTGTGTGTGTGTGTGTGTGTGTGTGTGTGTGTGTGTGTGTGTGTCACTAAAAAGAAACCAAACTCTTCCAAACAATTTCCCTTAAGCAATTGTCTATGCTATGGAGGTATGGTGGGCTAAGGCGCCACCTGGTGATCAGCTGGGATAATTGTTGGTCTGTGACAGTCTGGAGGTGTTTGGTAATGTTAGGGAGGTACTAGTGGGAATACTTAGTGGGTCTCGAAAAGAAGAGAGAAAAGGGCTTGTCATGGTTTAGTGGCACGAACCTATAATACCAGAACACAGGAGACTAAATCAGAAGCATCTTGAGTAAGAAACCAACCTGAGTGTTTATGAAAATAGAAAACAAATCTTCAGGCTAGAGAGATGGCTCAGCAGTTAAGAGCACTGACTGTTCTTCTGAAGGTCCTGAGTTCAAATCCCAGCAACCACATAGTGGCTCACAACCATCTGTAATGAGATCTGACTCCCTCTTCTGGTGTGTCTGAAGATAGCTGCAGTGTACTTACATATAACAATAAATAAATCTTTTTAAAAAAGAAAAGAAAATGAATCTTCTAAAGGGGAAGAGACAGAAAGAAGAGACCTTTTCATGTGTTTCCTGCCTATCCAGTTCTTCAGCTCACAGACTTTGCTCGTGTTTCCTGTCAGTGTTCAAGCATTCTTGGTATGTCTTAGATAACTGGCCATGAGTTTGTTTCAGTCAGTACAAACTTTGACACAAGGCTACCAGTCAATCTAGAATCTACTTTTGTAGATGCAGTGCTAAGTCGACTAGCCATTCTGTTTTTCTCCAAATGGGAAATTGGCATTCCCAACACCATCTTTGCAAAAACCCCCACGGGACAGTCATGTGCATATTGTGTGTTGTATATTAAGTTCCTATATATACATGAGTCAATCTCTAGATAAATTCAGTTTAGGTAAAAACCGCCTAAACTACTCATTAGAAAGTATGGCTGGGAGTGGCTGCTATAGCTGAGGACATATCTTCTCCACTTACGACACTCAGGCTCAATCAGTTCCTGGAAATACCGCACAGACACATCCAAAATGATGCTTCGATAATTCCCTACATGTTCCCTCATCAGTCAAGTCGACTCCTGAAGTCATCCGTGTCATGCATGGCCATTTGATTCTCCCCGAGCAACCAGTCTCCACAAATGCAGTGTCTGTCTACTTGATATCACCTTAGCACTGCAGCATCTAGATCAGCCTGTGGCTCACAGTCTATGTGCAAATCCTATTTGCTGGACAAGAGGGAAGAATGGAAAGGGAGGAAGACAGAGGCAAGGAGTCAATGGATAAACCACTAGGATATTAATTACCACTGAATGACAGAATGGGCACAGCAGTAGAACTGAGAGATTGCGGACCTAAGGTCCCAGAGCCAGTGGAATGTCCACCCAGGAGGTAAAAAACATGTCCTCCTACCAGAACCATCAACCTCTGTTGCTTTGCCCCGCTTTGGATCAGTCCCCAGCAATCAGGAGAATTCTCCAGACATTCTCAGTACATTGCGTCTCAAATAGGCTGCAGAGATGGCTGGGGACTGCCCAGGTGCAGCAGAGATGTCAGTCTAGTGAACTCTTTGCACAGTGCCCTGGGACCCTTCATGCTGAATAGAGTACAAGACCATCGGCCCACCTCCTCTGTTAAAAATAGTGACTTTTCCCAGGCTCTCATTTCAGAGTCTCTAAATACTGGGACCTGAAATGGCTCTAAAAGTCCAAATATCTGCAGATACTTGCATAATGACAGTTACAAAAATTAACAATAACAATCGATATGTTGCCTTTCTGCCAGGCACAATGCAAAACTCCACTCATTTCATGTTCTCTGCAATTCTATCACATGATTATATCTCTAATATGACATATGTTATACATCATAACCTCCTTCTGCATGCACAATTTAAACACAGGAACCACAGGAAATTGTGAGGTTATTTTGCACCTGGTGTCCCCAATTGGGAAACTCCCATTCTGCTGAAGTCACTGAATCAGGGTGGAATTCCGAGCCTCTATGACCAGAAAGCAGCTCCTTCCTCTTCATTTGTCCCACCCAGGGCCATGTGAGACCCTTAAAAATCTCCTTAAATGGACCCCACTTTCCTACCCTCCTTGACGGTCACAACTTGTGGACCCTGGGGGAGGGGGACAAAGCAGGAACTCCTGGGTTCTGGCATCTGTTTTTAAGGACACAGTCGTTTCTGTCTCTTCTCCGTTCAGCCAGGGAAGGAGGCAGGAAGGAGTCCAGTGAGACTGACTCCTTAAGAGTAATTGTCTAACATGGAGACTGGTGTCCAGGATTATTGGTATAGTCTGGAATTTTTTAAATCATTTCAAGAAGCATCTGAAATTTTAATTATTGATAGTCCCTCCTTAGTCACTTCTTTAATATGAATTTCAGAACAAAAGACCAATTTTATTTATTTTGGGAAAAGTCTCTTTCTTCAGTGGGTAATTATGTAAGGAGATAGCCCTATTTTTCTTCCTTTTAAATGTTCACTTTTAGACTGCATTTCACCTGTTCAGCAAGAAGACTGGACTTGAAAGATGGTTCAGCCAATGAACATGCAGCCATGTGTGTCTGGTTCCCTGAGTTCAGTTCCTGAAACCTAAAAGGGAAGGAGGGGACTGACCCTGCAAGTTGTCCTCTGACCTCCCCATGCATGCCATGGCATGTGTGCACACATGCATACATCATGCATGCACACATACATACATACATAAATGTCTTAGTTTGGGCTTTACTGCTTTGAACAGACACCACGACCAAGGATGACATTTCACTGGGGCTGGCTTATAGATTCAGAAGTTCAGTCCATTATCATCAAGGTGGGAGCAGGGCAGCATACAGGCAGGCACGGTGCAGGAGGAGCTGAGAGTTCTACATCTTGTTCCAAAGGCAAACAGGAGAAGACTGACTTTTAGGCAGCTAGGATGAGGGTCTTAAAGCCCACAACCATGATAACACATTTCCTCCAGCAAGGTCACATCTACTCCAACAAGGTCATGCCCCCTAATAGTGTCACTCCCGGGGCCAACCATATTCAACCCACCACAATACATGATACACACATGCATACATCATACACACTGTGTATGTATATTATACACACACAAACATAATATGCACACATGCATACATCGTATACACATGTGCATACATATATTCTAAAAAAGAGAGATTGAGGAAAAAATTAAAATTTAAAATCATAAGTACATAAATGGACAAAAATAACAAACTTTCCCAATAACATTATTTATCGGTCTAGGCTGCTGAAAGATCAAGGCAGCACCCAGCCTTTGGGGTGATACTGCCTCAGGCCTTCAGTCCACTTATATAGTTCATGGCTGTTGTGCAGGAGGTGACCCACAGTGACTAGCAGGTGAGACACCTATCTTCCTCATACCAAGAAAGGGGTGGAGAGGCAAGACAATGCGATATTATTTCCACTCTATGCAGAGTAAAGCAAGGCAGCAGACCGGAAAGTCAGCGACTTGTACATGGGCTCGACAGTTAGTCCCATGATACCTTGGGCTTCCCAGAGTAACAAGGGTAGCAGGCCCAGGTGGATTTGCCCTCAGGTGCCTTCCTTTTCAAACCATAGCAGATGAAATCGCACAGGAGGGGCTGGAGATATAGCTCAGTGGTTAAGAGCACTGACTGTTCTTCCAGAGGTCCTGAGTTCAAATCCCAGCAACCACGTGGTGACTCACAACCATCCATAATGAGATCTGATGCCCTCTTCTGGTGTCTGAAGACAGCTACAGTGTACTTACACATATAATAATAAATAAATCTTAAAAAAAAAAAGAATAGAAAAGAAATCACACAGGAGATGAAATCACCTTTAACAAATGTTTTCACCATAAAAGAATAAACACTTGAGGAGACAGACATGCTTCCTCTCATGGTTGTCCATATCGATTTTGGATTTTAGTGTTAATTAAAAACAGAAGGAAATTTTTTAAATTGATTTTGTAAAGACTATGAAAAGTGTACTGTTGATCATATAACATGGAATTTCTTTCATGTAGTCATTCTTATTAACTGCTAATCTATATAACACATTCACGAGTTTATGTACTTTATATCTCGGTCTTTTAAGCAAATCAATTAAAATCACCAAAAGCATCATGAATGCTGACTATTCAGACCCTAAAATCTGGCTGAGCATGAACTTGCTTCTTAGCCTCCGGGGCTAATATTCATGGGCGCAGAAGGTACCAATTATCTGTGCCCAGATGATATATTACAGCATGCACTGGTGTCATATGATAGCACAGGTCTGGTGACAGGAATGGAGCTAAAAGGGGGGAGGGAGTTCTGTTGAAATCCCCTGGGCTCTTGCAGCCCCAGAGTGCCAAGCTGTATCTTCTAAATGTGTGGAGCAGGAAAAGACAGAATACTATGACCATCAATGAGATGTACAGACCTGGGGGTGGGGGTGAGTTGGGTGGAAATGCCAGCGATGTAGCCTGTAGCTGTCCCCACCTATCAAGTCATGCCAGTAGAACATGTTACAGATGTGAAAACACTGACCCCAGCTCCTTCGACACCTCTCTCTGTCCCCCACTCCCCTCCCATTGCTTAGGGGGCATCCGAGAGCATAGGAAAGATAGAGACCCTCTCTAAAAGACTTCAGGTCACCCAGAGTCTGTGTCTTGGTCACTAATAGTGCTGTCATTTGCAAAATTAATACTGTAACTTATTCAATTAATTCATGCCTCAGTCCTCCTGAAATTAACATGATTAAAAGAAATGCCACAAACCTGGTTCCAAGAATATGAATGGGTCCAGCTCTCAGTCTGTGGCCACACCTACCTCCCTCGATGCTAAAAAAAAATCCAGATAAGTACACATCAGTTCTGTGCATTCAGCACAAAGGGAGCTCGTGACAGGGTGAAGTAAGAAGCACTAAGGAACCAGAGTTGTAAAGAGGAAGAAGGCTCAAGGGTCAGCCGCCCGCCCACACTGACTCTGGCAAACCTCGGACTGCCATCAGCCAGCCAGTGGGTGGGACAATCAAGGCCTCCTGTGACCAGGGTTAAGTTTTCCTCACCTTCCTTCTTGAGGCTAACTGCGCAAGCCTGGATAAGTAGTGCCAGACAAATTAAAAACCATATTCTCCTTAAAACAAGAGAATTTTGGCCTCTCTGACTATTCACCACCCACAAAGCAAACACAATTTCCCTTGAAAATTTTTTCTGTTCATTTTATTCTGTAGCCCAGTGGTCTCTATGTTAAATTGTAGCAGGCCTGCTAGGAATTGAACCTAAGATCATACATACATACATACATACATACATACATACATACATATATACAGACATACATTCAAAAATACACACATGTACGTATATTTCTGTGTGTGTATATGTGTATGTATGCATACATGCATGTATATATGTATGTATGCATGCGTGCATGTGTATATGTATGTATGTATGTATGTATGGATGGATGGATGGATGGATGGATGGATGTTTGTATGTATGGATGTATGTATTACATATCGGGCAAGCTCTCTACCACTGAGCTATATCAGCATTTTTTAATGTTTGTTTGGAACAAGATCTAAGTAAGTAGACCATTCTGGTTCAACTACAGTCTTCCTACTTCAACCTCTCAAGTTCCTTCTCTTGGAGGTGTGCCTCTCAGGCCTAAGTGTTTAGAACTAAGCAAATTTAAAAGCATATGAACTTTCTCCTTAAAAGAAGAAAATTACAGGAGCGCACCACTGTGCCCTGCTACATTTCTTAAGTAAAGAAATTAGATATAGGTCCATAGTCAAATGTAGTCTTAAGCTTTCTTGAAACACCACTTCTAAAAAGTTCATATCGAGTCTTAATCTAAATGAACTTCCTCCAAAAGAAAAGATATCAATTTATATGAATTCATAATTGAGTGTTAGTTGGCATAAATGGGTGACTTGACTTCAGGGTTAAGGCAGAGGTGAGGGATTAGTGCCTATCTATCTATGGCCTTTATTACTTGTTCTTTTGAACTTGTTATTTCTGTTGGAGAGGAAAGAGACAGATCAGATACAGACATTCATTCCATTTTTTTATTAAACTAATAAAATTTATTTTAAAATATATAACTCCGTATTGATGTTTTTAGGTCATCAAAATAATTTATAATAATTAATGCCTCTTAAATATTCATGATATCTTCTGAAGCTAAAAGTAATATGCATTCAACTAGTTTTTAAAATCTTTTTGGAACATTAAACATGATAGAAGTAGAGAAAAATCTTTTATGAAGTACTCTATGAAAGGAAATTGTGACAAGTTCCTGATTAGACAGAAACCATTCCATCTCCAAGGGAGAATACACAGCATAACAGTGGCTTCACAGAATGAATTGGGTAGGTTCCTTCTGTTTCTATTTTGTGGAATAGTTTGAGGAGTATTGGTATTAGGTCCTCTTTGAAGGTCTGACAGAACTTTGCATTAAACCCATCTGGTCCGGGGGCATTATTTGGTTAGGAGACTTTTAATGAATGCTTCTTTTTCTTTAGGGGTTATGGGACTGTTTAGGTGGTTTATCTGATCCTGATTTGACTTTGGTATTTGGTATATGTCTAGAAAATTGTCCATTTTATCCAGATTTTCCAGTTTTGTTGAGTATAGTTTTTTGTAGTGGGATTTGATGGGTTTTATTTTTTCAATTTCCTCGATTTCTGTTGTTATTTCTCCCTTTTCATTTCTGATTTTGTTAATTTGGATACTGTCTCTGTGCCCTATGGTTAGTCTGGCTAAGGGTTGATCTATCTTCTTGATTTTCTCCTTCTGGTTTTGTTGATTCTTTGTATCATTCTTTTTGTTTCTACTAAATTGATTTCAGCCCTGAGTTTGATTATTCCCTCAGTCTACTCCTCTGTGTATTTGCTTCTTTTTGTTCCAGGGTTTCGGTGTGCTAGTAGTACATGCTCTCTCCAGTTTCTTTTTGGAGGCACTCAGAGCTATGAGTTTTCCTCTTAGCACTGCTTTCATTGTGTCCCATAAGTTGGGGTATGTTGTGCCTTCATTTTCATTAATTTCTAAAGTCTTTAATTTCTTTCTTTATTTCTTCCTTGACCAAGTTATCATTGAGTGGAGCATTGTTCAGCTTCCATGTGTATGTGGGCTTTCTGTTGTTTTTGTTCCTATTGAAGACCAGCCTTAGTCTGTGGGGATCTGATAGGATGCATGGGATTATCTCAATCTTCTTGTATCTGTTGAAGCCTGTTTTGTGAATGATTATATAGTCAATTATGGAGAAGGTACCATGAGGTGCTGAGAAGAAGGTATATTCTTTTGTTTTAGGATGAAATGTTCTATAGCAAATCCACTTGGCCCGTAACTTCTGTTAGTTTCAATGTGTCTCTGTTTAGTTTGTGTTTCCATGATCTGTCCATTGATGAGAGTAGGGTGTTGAAGTCTCCCACTATTATTGTGTGAGGTGCATTGTGTGCTTTGAGCTTTAGTAAAGTTTCTTTTATGAATGTGGGTGCCCATACCTTTGGAGCATAGATGTTCAGAATTGAGAGTTCTTCCTGGTAGATTTTTCCTTTGATGAGTATGAAGTGCCCTTTCTTATCCTTTTTAATAGCTTGTGGTTGAAAGTTGATTTTATTCAATATTAGAATGGTTACTCCATCTTGTTTCTTGGGACCATTTGCTTGGAAAATTGTTTTCCAGCCCTTTACTCTGAGGTAGTGTCTGTCGTTGACACTGAGGTACATTTACAGTCTGTTATTCTGTCTTTTTATTTGGGAATTGAGTCAATTGATGTTAAGAGATATTAAGGAATAGTGATTGTTGCTTCATGTTATTTTTGATGTTATTTTTATGTTTCTGTGGCTATCTTGTTTTGGGTTTGTTGAAAGAAGAAAACTTTCTCCCTTTTTCTAGGGTGTGGTTCCCCTCCTTATGTTGGTGCTTTCTATCTATTCTCCTTTGTAGGGCTGGATTTGTAGAAAGATATTGTGTAAATTTGGTTTTGTCATGAATATCTTGGTTTCTCCATCTATGGTAACTGAGAGTTTTGCTGGGTATAGTAGCCTGGGCTGGCCTTTGTGTTCCCTGAGGGTCTATATGACATCTGCCTAAGATCTTCTAGCTTTCATAGTCTCTGGTGAGAAGTTGGGTGTAATTCTGATAGGTCTGCCTTTATACGTTACTTGACCTTTTTCCCTTACTGCTTTTTTAATATTCTTTAATATTACTGCTACCTTTTAATATTCTTTCTTTGTTTAGTGCATTTGGTGTTTTGACTATTATGTGACAGGAGGAATTTCTTTCTAGTCTAATCTATTTGGTGTTCTGTAGGTTTCTTGTATGTTCATGGGCATCTCTTTCTTTAGGGAAGTTTTCTTCTATAATTTTGTTGAAGATATTTACTAACCCTTTAAGTTAGGAATCTTCACTCTCTTCTATACCTATTATCCTTAAGTTTGGTCTTCTCATTGTGTCCTGGATTTCCTGTATGTTTTGGGTTAGGAGCTTTTTGCTTTTTGCATTTTCTTTGACTGTTATGTCAATGTTTTCTACGGTATCTTCTGCACCTGAGATTCTCTCTTCTATCCCTTAAATTCTGTTGATGATGCTTACATCTACGACTCCTGATCTCTTTCCTATGTTTTCTATCTCCAGGGTTGTCTCCCTTTGTGATTTCTTTATTGTTTCTATTTCCATTTTTAGCTCCTGGATTATTTTGTTCATTTCTGTTTGATTGTGTTTTCCTATAACTCTTTAAGGGATTTTTGTGTTTCCTCTTTAAGGGCTTCTAGCTGTTTACCTGTGTTCTCCTGTACTTCTTTAAGGTAGTTATTTATGTCCTTCTTAAAGTCCTCTATAATCATCATGAGATATGATTTTAAATCAGAGCCTTGCTTTTTTGAGGTTCTGGTAGTATCTGTGGCTCATTGTGGTAGGAGAAATGCGTTCTGATGATGCTGGGTTCTGAACTTGGTTTCTGTTGCTTATTTTCTTGCCCTTGCCTCTCACCATCTGGTTATCTCTAGTGTTAGCTGGTCTTACTGTCTCTAACTGTGGTTTGCCCCTCCTTTGAGCCTGTGTGTCAGTACTCCTAGGAGACCAGTTCTCTCCAGGAAGAGTTGGGGTATGGAGAGCTGTGGCACAGGTTCAGTTCCAGGGTACAGATGGAAACCGGAAGGATTCTGTCTCCCACTGTTCCTTGGTTCCTGTATCCTAATGGCTCTGGGCAGGTCTCTCTTGGGCCAGGAATTTGAGCAGAAGTGGTGGTCTTACCTGTGTTCACAGGCATGTCCACACTTCTGGGAGACCAGCTCTCTCAGGACAGTATTTGTGTGTGTATCGCTGTAGAACAGGATCATCTCTGGGCACTGTGGCACAGGATCGGCTCCTGGTGCAAACAGAAACTGGAAGGATCCTGTCCCAGACTGCTCCTCAGTTCCTGTGTCCTGAGGCTCAGACACTCATTCTTAAGAATTCAATCTGGAGATAAATATCCAGCATCATGCTGAACCCAGGGACAGAAGTAAACACAGTAATAGCACCCCAGGCACCAAAACACCTTGCTGTCTGATTAGACATAAAGCACTGCTCCCCCTGCAATTGCCTAAAGGGATTCTGGGAGAAACTTTGATCCAAGCATGGGGATGGGAGTGAACTTCACATCATTGAGGTTTCAAGAGAGAATGCCTAGCCTCTTGAGATGAGAATAGGCCTTGAGCAGCATACACAGACTGATCAAGGCCTCTCCCACAGCCCCCATAAACACCCCCCCAGCACATATATAGCAGAGGACTTCCTGGTCTGGCCTCAGTGGGAGAAGATGCACCTAATCCTGCAGAGACTTGAGGCCCCAGGGAAGTGGGATGCCTGTGGGGGAGCACCCTCTCAAAGGCAAGGGGGAGGAGGAATGGGATGAGGAACAATAGAGGTGGGACCTGGAATGGGGGCAACAGCTGGAATGTAAATAAATAAAATAATTTAAAAAAAAAAAGAATAGGCAAAAAAAAAAAAAAAAAGAATAGGCCTTGAGAAAGAAAACAATATCTTATCAATTCCTCAAGCCCTGGAAGACCCGAGTGACATTTATTTAAATTAATTTGCATTGTGTTAGAGAACTATGATTGAGAAATAATGTCCTTGAATAATAATGTCCTTTGTCTGCAAGTCTTTTCCTATGGCTTCATAGGACCTAAGAATAGAGTGTTGGGATCCAGATTTTAGCTAGACATGACCTAGACATTTCACTTCATAATCCTTGTATTCACTCAATTTTTGTTGCTATAACAAAATACTTGAGGCTAAGTTATGTATAAAGAGGTTTATTTGTCTCATAGCTTTGAAAGGCCAGGATCAGAGGACTCCATTGGACCTATCAGAAATACATGCAAGAGTGATTATCTGGTGACAGAAAGCCAGAGAATAGGGAAGTTCAGTTTTGCTTTTTTTGTAACAACTCACTCTCACGGAACCCACCCAGGGTCTGAGGTAAACCACCTTAATCCCTTCCAAGAGCAATGCTCCAATTACCTCAGTTCTCATATAGCTACTGAGTACCCAGGACACAGCACAAATCTTTAGGAGACACACTTAAACCACAGAAGTCCCCATATTCAGAGTTACTTCAGCTTCCCAACACTCTAAGCCTCAGCTGGCACAACCCACATGACAAAGCCTTGTAGAGAACAGTCTGGACCAATCAGCAACATCTGGAGGAGTCAGCTGACTGGAGAGTTAACTTTGAAGAGGTCTTGTAGTCAGCCAGAGGTTGCTATGAGCAACTTAGCAGAAACAGAGGCCTCTTTGTTCTTTCCCCTTGTGACCCTGTGTGCAACTCTGATCTACCCAGTTCAGTCCTAAACATCAGGCTCTATTCCCTCCTGGCAAGATGTCACTCCCAAAAGGGATCAGAGAATAACAGACTTACAGACATACCCTAAGCGTAAGGAAGGGACTGTACCAAGCACCTCATTACTGACCATTTATAATAGCATATTCCATCTTTGTCCTTCCTATGTTCCTTCTCAGCTATGACAAACTGACAGTGCCTTTTTCTTTTTTATTTCATCTCGTGTAACATTCCTGTCCCCTGCCCTCTGCGCCCTGGAGCCTCTTGCTAAGTGTCAGATGCTCCCCCTCTTTCCACACAGCTGTATTCATCCTAGAAACCTTGCTCCTCCCTCTCTCATCGACAGTGATCAATTGTGCACTGCTGGAGGCTGGGTTCCCACTTAGGGATATCCTTGCACACCATGTCTCTCCCCATTAAGAACTCAAGTAGGGCCAGAGAGATGGCTCAGTGGTTAAGAGCACTGACTGCTCTTTTAGAGGTCCTGAGCTCAATTCCCAGCAACCACATGGTGGCTCACAACCATCTGTAATGAGATCTGACGCCCTCTTCTGGTGTGTCTGAAGACAGGGATGACATATATGTAATACATAAAATAAATAAATAAATATTTTTTAAAAAAGAACTCAAGTAATTTTTGTTTAGGGAATGAATGTGTCTCGGGGAAAGACATGAGTGAGGTCTAAAAAGGAATGGGAAGGGCGGTCTGAGCACCATTTTTGACCTTTAGATTCCATGGTGTTTTGAGGACACTGAAGGTCCCCAGCTCCTCCCAGAACCCAAGCTTTTCCCTAACCCCATGTCTTCTGAGAGCTGGAATGCTAACATCTTGTTTCTTGCCCAATCTGTGCCCAGGTATCCGGATGCTAGACCAGCCCTTTATGACAGACATCATCGAAGCCTCCTCCATCAGTCACATGCCTCAGCTGATCGACATCTACAGTGCCAGCTGGGGCCCCACAGACAACGGGAAGACGGTTGATGGACCCCGAGAGCTCACTCTCCAGGCCATGGCTGACGGTGTGAACAAGGTAAAGACTTTCCTGCCGCCACAAGGCCCGGTCCACCTCCATGACGTAGGATAAAGGAGGGTAAAGCAAGCGGTAGTGACATAGAGTGGGTAGAGTGGCAGGGTCAGGTAGTCGTGGGCCGACGTCTACTGCCATAACACCTTGAAAGCGCCCGATCTTATTCGATCTCAGAAGCTAAGCAGGGTCGGGCATGGTTAGTATTTGGATGGGAGACTGCCTGGGAATACTGGGTGCTGTGGGTCTTAAAGAAAAAGTGGGTCTACATCCCTATAGACCTATATGTTAGTTTAGATCCTGTGAAAGATACACCCAGGGTTGGGTTTAGTGGTGAAAGAGATGCATGGTAAAGAATTCCTAGATATTATATTACAGGGCGGGGTCACCTAGGCTGGACATGAGCCAGGCTCAGGGATCAGAGCCCTCCCTGGCCAAGACCCCATTCCAATTCCTAGTATCCAAGAAGCCCTCAGCAAGTAAATTCACCCAGCCTAGCCTGCTTTGTTGCCTTTAAAATAGTCATATGTGGAATCTTTCAAGGAAATGCCCACAGCCCAAAAGGCCCACAGTCCCATGCACAGCTAACCCTTTCAACTACCCAAGACTTCATGGTACAAACACAGCCTCTGTAGATGCCGGTCCTAGGGATCAGGAATTCAGAAAGGGGACATTGGGGTGACCTTACTTTTCTCCTCCGGGGACCTGAAGTGCCAAAGTACTTCTGATTTGAGCATTGATTTCCAAACTGTTTTCACAAGCTGCACTGAATTGCTGGATTTAAAGCAGTGGTCCGTGGCAAGCATCGGGGATGGGGTAGAGAGAGATGCCGTGTCTCAGCCCGGCCTGCCTGCTGCAGCCCATGCTTCTTTGGAGCTGAGGGACACTGTTGTTAACTCTGGGAGCCATGACTTGTAACCCTAAGATACTAAGACCCTAAAATAACACTTTAAACACACATGCTAAACAGAAAGGTGAGTGGTAACCACTTACTTCCAGGAAATGACAGGGTCATATGAGTGCTTGGTGACCAAGCTGTATGCCCTCCTTATCTCTAGACTGCAGGAGCAGACATCCAGGTAGCTCCACTGAAGGAACGTCTTTTGAGGAGGAAGGAATGACCAGGGCAGTAGGGTGATTCGGGCAGGTCTCAGATAGCTGAAGGGGAGCTGGGCTGCCTGGGTTCCAGTTGGCTCTAAGACGTGTGGAAACCCACACAGAGCTCTGAAGCACAAATCCTAAGCTACCCTCACCCCATCTGTTCTCCCTCCTCTCTCTCTCCCTCTCCCCCTCTCCCTTTCCCCCCTCCACCTCCCTTTCTCCCTCTTTCTCTCCCTCTCCCAATCTCCCCCTCTCCCCATGTCCCCCTCTCCCCCTCTCTCCCTCTCTCCCTCCCTCCCTCTCCCTCTCTCTCTCTCTCTCTCTCTCTCTCTCTCTCTCTCTCTCTCTCTCTTCAGCCCTTTCTTCTCTTTCTTGAGGCATGGACTCAGGCAGCACAAAGATCCCCTTCCCAGCCTTGCTCATGACAACCCGCAGCCTCTGTTCTACATGTGCCCACTGCTGCCAGGGAAATGTTGGGCCCAATTAGGAGACATGTCCTCCCCAAGCCTGGGCTTCACAATTAATATGGCTCTGTGTGAAAGACTCGGAATATGAAGGGATCAAGGACAGTGACGTGTCTAAAACCTTCTTTTTCTCTTCTTCAGGATAATAATTTATAATGGTGAATATTCAGTAGTCGCCACCCTCAAACAGAGAAATACTGTTGAATTCTGTCAAAGACCTGAACATAAATATAAGACCATATATCCCCCTCTATTATAGGGTTTAATAGGTCCACTGCAATGACCTCTTTGAGGTATCAACACTAGGTGTCTCAGAATATACCCTAATTTGAAATTCACGTCATTGCAGATATAACTAGTGACCATGAGGGCATGGTCCAATGAGTCAGGCCCCTAAGCCAGTATGATAAAAATAAAAACCCCACAGTGAGTAAAGGGAAGTGCTTGCCCACAGATATGCTCAAAGGGAGAATGTTGCACAAAACTGAAGATAGGATCCGTATGGAAGAAAACAAATGCCAAGGTCCAGGTCCCAGGGAGTCACCAGAGACTGGGGAGGGTGTGGAAGAACCCTCCTCCAAGCTGTGGAGAGGAAGCAATTCAGGCGGCATCTAGACTCTATGGAATCTAGGCAATGAATATCTGTTGTTTAAAGCACCATTTGTGGTACTTTGTTATGGTACTCCTAGAAAATTAATGCACTCTTCCAATCTTGGAACAGGCCATCAGAAAGGGCATTTGGCCAGACTCTGCAACAATGTGTAAAGACCTGGTCACTTTTCCAGTTCACCTGATGTCCCCTGCTCTCTCTTTTATAGCCAAGAAGGCTGATCACTGGTCTAATGACAGGGTTGGTTTTTTTCTTCTCTTTTGCAAACTCAGAAGACTGTCTTCCTTTAGTCTTTATCATAATTAAAGAGCAAGCATTCAAAACCGTATCGAAAACCACAGCCAATCAAAATCCAGAACTATTGAAGTCTAGCCCCAAGGGAAACAAATACAAACACTGCCACATCTAAGGTTCAGGGATCATTATGGAAGCTGGGGCAGAGAGATTCTAAGAGCCAGAGGACCAGAGAGTTTACTCTGAGAGTCTGTCTCCTAGCAACTTCAGAAGCTACACCCATAGTCTCACCAATATGGCTGCCTAAACAGGAGCTGAACAAGAATGACACCAATAGGTTTGCCAAAGTAGATTGTTGTAATTCTATCTTAATAACAAAAATGCTCGCCGGGCAGTGGTGGCGCACGTCTTTAATCCCAGCACTTGGGAGGCAGAGGCAGGTGGATTTCTGAGTTCGAGGCCAGCCTGGTCTTCAGAGTGAGTTCCAGGACAGCCAAGGCTACATAGAGAAACCCTGTCTCAAAAAAACAAAAAAAAAAAAAAAATGCTCCAGTGTGCCTGGTGACATCACACTGATAGCTTAAGATCAGGCATGGAAGCTGGCATACAGAGCTTCTATGTCCCCTTCGGAGAGAGACTTGTTCGCCAACATAGCCTTGGTTTTCCTTTTGTCACAAAAGTCGATTACTCCATATTGTCCCTATGTGTAGAAGACATCCTTGCCCTAGTAAGGCTTAAAGTTCCCTTTGGAAGAGGGAAATGCTGGGATAAAATCGCCTGAGACCCCTGAATTGTGTGTTTCTACAAAATGACAACTTTTCCAACCTGAGTCACCACTTATCCTGTCCACACAGAACAGCTGTGCTAAGTAAGCCGTGACCTCTCTCTTTAAGAGTTGTCTCCCTTACATTCAATACAAGGTTCAAGAAACACACAGTCCTGGAAGTGCACAGCTACCTGTCATCCGCCATCCATCAGTTCCTACACTTGAGTATGGCCTGTTGGGAAACTAACAAAATGATGTCCTGGTACAAGATTGTGGCAATCTGCCATTGCACTTGAGCCTATCTGAAATCGTATGGAGGGCCCTGACATTAGATGGCACAGGGCAAAGGCTTACCAATGGAACCTGG
Organism: Apodemus sylvaticus; assembly: GCF_947179515.1. Lineage (NCBI taxonomy): Eukaryota > Metazoa > Chordata > Mammalia > Rodentia > Muridae > Apodemus > Apodemus sylvaticus. The sequence goes on from NC_067476.1 coordinate 126,915,024, forward strand.
TGGCAAGAAGTGGCATTGCTGCCCCGTTTCAAGTAGTCAAGGTGCATTTTGACCCATCAGCAGCTTGCTTTCTTAACATGTGATTCACCTCATGATTGACAAAAAGCATGCATCCAACCCAGGGCCAGACAACAGTGGACATGGTGTGTTTCGGCACCTGAAGCTGGAAAACTCAGGCAAGTCTGTAACAAATGCCCTCTATCCACGTTTGCAATGCAGATCCACCTGAAACTGGGTATCCCCCAGGTGGCTCCTGTCATTTACCATGCCATCTCAGAGCTGGATCCTTCCCTTTGCTCCATCTGTAACCTCCCTGACTGCAACTGAAAGTCCTTTTCAAGTGTGGTGGTTCTGCATAACATGCCTCAATTGCTGTAAAGTAAGCAAAGAATCTTCATGGCTTACCTTCAGACAGCAGCATGCAAATGTTTTGGAGAGTGCACTGAGGGGTGGGGAATTATGTTTTCTCATTTGGCTTTTCCCCAGGCTTTGTTTCAAGATAACACTTTTTAGACAGTTTGGGGGTGTGTTGTTAGTGACAGCATAGCACACAAGAACAAAGGATTCCTCCTCATCAGGTATTTGACTGACTGTATAGAAAAATCCACCTAGGAAAGTCTGACTCTAAGTATCAAAGAGAGGCAGTTCTTACATTTGTCTTTGAATATTAACATCCTGCATAGGGGTTTTGTTTAATGACTGTGATAATCATAAGAATCAGGGGGAAAACGAAGAGTGGGTAAGAGTCTCTACCTTTAACAATGCCTATACTGGGTGGCACAGTGTTTACCATTCCCAAGTGCCTCCCATCTGCTTCACACACAAAACTCATTTATCTGGATCTTTAGAAATGTCAGTTGTCTGCTTCCAAATTCTCTTCAGTAGATGCTTGAAGAGGCATCCAAGAATGGGCAAGATGGAAGGATGACTTGTCTCGGTGGTCAAGTGCTTTTCTGCCAATTATGAGGCTCTGGATTAGATCCCTAGAATCAAAAAGAATGAACTCTTTCCCCTTGGCTTATTGTCTCTTTAACTTGGTAGCAAGAATATTAGGTTTATAGTTAAAGCGCTTTTCACAGTATAGCTGGGACATTGATAACAGACATCCTGAATGATTACTCTCTACATGTGCTGGTAGTTTCATGTCACCTTGACGTGAGCCAGAGACATTTGGAAAGACAAAACCACAATCAATCAAAATCCCCACCAGAATGGCCTGTAGGCAGGCCTATGATGCAAATTCTTAATTAATGATTGATATGGGAAGATCCAGCTCATTGTAGGTGCTAGACAAAAGCAGGCTGAGCAGGCCATGGAAAGCAAGATGATAGATAAGGCAGCCTTTCCCCAGAGCCTCCAGATTCCTGCCTTGAGTTCCTGCCCTGACTTCTCTGGAGGATGGACTACAAACTGTAAGCTGAAACAAACTCTTTCCTTCCCTAGTTGCTCTTAGTCGTGGTGTTTTATCACAGCCATAGAACCTAACTGGGACACAGTGTTAGTCTGGGATCTCCCAAAAGCAAACCCTGAGACAAGGCTTGAGTTTCAGATCTAAGCTGAACTTGAGTTCAACTCAAGTTCAGGTGTAACCTCAAACATTCCATATACACCAACTTTCCCCGAAATAACTTTGAGGCTTCCTACATATGTACAAGTGCCTAGGAAAATGCCTTAGGTTGTTCCCTGACTAGCTTATAACTTAAATCATGTTATTTTCTTCTATATTCTGCCATGTGACTAGTTAGATAGTCCTCAGTTACATACAACCTCTTCCTTTGTCTGTGGGGAAGACTTCCTCCTCCCCTGCCCATGTCCCACCTTCTAACCCTGCCTCAGTTCTTATTGGCAGCTGAATCTTCCACACAGTGCACAAGAGATTATCTCTACACTCAGGATTCAAGTTAATGATATTTGGGAGGCAAAGGGAGCACCAGGAGCAAGGAGGGATGTGTAACAAGAATCAGAATTAAAATCATGGCTTATCAGGAGCAATTAAAGTCATGGATTATCAGAAATCCACATAGAACGCACAGTAAAGTTATATGCTCTGTGCAAAGGAGCTAAGATAAAAACCATTGAAATTTACTCCCAAGGGCTTGACTGTGACCAGTCAAGCCCAATGGCAGGTCCTTGGAGAAGCCTTCAGCCTCTTGGGAAGAAGCCCTAAGACAAAGAGATGCCTGCTCTGGCATTTGGAAATCCCTGTGCACAAGAGGTTCTGAGGTCCAGGGGACCTGGGATAGCATCTGCTGTTACAGTCAATGGAGCTCAGCTAAAGCAAAATCTAATCAGAAACCTGCAGACAAAACTCGGCCTCTAAAACGGTTCCGATGGAAGGATGCAGTCCTTGCGGGGGTGGAGGGGGATGGATGAAGCGACAGCCAAGCCATCTGAGAGCACAGCATCTCATCTTCCACCATCTTCCGTTCCTCTGACAACCAAAAGTATTCAGATAACAGGAGAGAAGCTCAACAGGGACAGGACTGTGAGGCTCTTCCCCTCGTAAAGGGAACAGAGCCATCCAGGACAGCCTGGAACATTCTGACTGGCTCTGATGACTATATCTCAACCCGTTATTAATCACTTGTAAGGATACTAGAAAGAGTAAATAAGTGGTTTAGGAATAGTTAAAGACAAGCTGCAGGAATACTCTGCAGTGCTGATGAGACTGAGTGAGGACAGGGCATGCGCAAACTTCTGGTTTCTGCACTAGAATACATGAAGATGAGCCCCTTGCAAGAGACTGGTTCTCGAATGTCATCAACCAGGAGGGAGGGGTATGGGGCTGGCTGGGAGAAAATGATTAATCGGGTGCAGGCCAGGCAAAGCCCTGATGCTGCTGGTTGAAATTTAATCAGAGTGTGGGTCAGATACAGTGGCACCAGTGGCAGGGCCCCGGCAGGCGATGGATGCCTCCTGCCACCGAGCACTCAGGGACACCAGTCCTGATTTATCCTCTGAAGCCCAGTGAAGCCTCACATTTGGGCGAGGGCTGCTTGGCGTGAAGCCTGCAACTGGGCCTCTGAAATGGTTCACAAACCATTGCAAGTCTTACCCGCACTTCTGGGACAAAAAAAGAAATATGGAAAGGCAGAGGCTGAAGGATCAAGGCGCTCACGGTCATTTTCAGCTACATAAGGAGTTCAGAGCTCTCTGAGCTCCTGCGTCAGAAAGAGAAGGCCTGCCTGGCATGTGCAAGACCCGGGATGTTATCCCCAGCTCCACAAAAATAATAATTTATATTGGCAGTTATGATTTATAGATGATAATAAATTATCATTATACAAAGCAAAAATATGCGGATGAAGAAGAGTCTTCAAACATACATTTCCTCTCATCAAAAACTTCTTCTTTTAATGACTTTGCCAAACAGAGCTAAAAAGACAGACAGACAGACAGATACATCCATACATACATACATACATACATGGATTATTTATACATAGATTTTTAGAGAATTATGTTTATTTTAAACATTAAGCAGGTTTTTTAATTAGAAATAATCCTCTATGTATGTCTAAAAAAGGAGAATAAATTGTAAAATGTCTATTTAATAAAGCTAATAAAATATGACATTGACTAGTATTAATCATATGAGTAGATGTTAATTATATAATAGTAAAAAGCACATTTTTAAGCAGGACAAATAAAATGAATCTGTTTCATTATCCCAGGTTCGTTTCTAAAGCTATTCTAATACTTTGCCTCTCTCTATAAAACTGTCAGGAACCCACAAAATCGCACTAAGAATCACTTACTCTCAGGTTATAAAGAATTCCTATTTTCCTCTCCATAGTCGGTATATTTCAATTATTCTATATTGCATGTAATTTTCACAATAAAAAGTTAAATAACTTTTTAAAGCATATTAATGTACTAAGATGTCGAAGTGGAAACCCGATGTGGAACCAGCACTTGGGAGGCTGGGGCAGGAGGATTTCTGTGAGTCCAAGGTCACAAAGCCAGGGTGGACTATAAAGCTTTGCTTCCATTTGGTGGCAGCCCCTCTGCAACCCAGTACCCTCCCATTCATGTATCTGTGATCAACTGGAAGGTAAGCCAGAGACTGACTGATCTAAGGAAGATCTTCCAGGAGTCTGGGAGCTGTTCACTATCAGCTGGGGCAGTGAGTTTGCCTGGGCTCTGTGACTATCGTCATCAGGCTAAGTCAGATTCATTGCCAAGGTGTACCCAAGCTCTGAGACATACAGAGATGTACAAGGTTTCTTAAATCTTGGGCTTAGGATCTTTGCCCACTGGATGTCTCTCACATTCTAATGAGCAGATCAAAACATAAAGCCAATCAGGACCTGAGGGATAGAAAATAGACCCTCTCTCCTCTTGGGCAAAACCACAATATCACAAAGGGCATCAATGCCTGGAATTATGCAAGTAGAGGTCACAGTAACATCCCCTACACCAAAGTGATTCTTTGTGTCAAGGTCGCTTAGCTGGCTGGCAGCCTGCTCAGGCACTGGTAAGGAGGGTTACCCAGGTATTCTGTCCTAATCTGAACCCAGGTATATGTCCCTCCACACCTCCTGCAGAAACCATCTGTTTCTTCTCTGCTGTGGTTTCTGAGAACAGTTGATTGTCTTGATGGAGTCTTTCAGTTGCATTGATTTACCAAGAATCTGAAGACAATTCCCAGTTGGGAGTCAAACTATTACTTGTGGACTTATTGACATACTCGGTCACAGGTTAATTAATTCCCAGTCCCGTTAGAAGAAATTCAGAATGCCACTTCTCCTTGCCAAGAGACAGACAAACCTTGGAGGTGATCCAGCCCCTCGTTTTCTAACATCTCACCTTAAACCACTGAATTAGAACCACAGACCCCTGGCGGCCTCACAAAGGCAGGCTCCCTCTGTCTGTCTGCCTCTCCCCCCACCCCCGCTCTCACTCTATCTTTCCCTCCCCTCCCTCTCTCTCTTCCACCCCTCCCTTTAGAGGATCATCCAGCCACCCACCTGCCCCTCACTCCCCACCCACCCCTAGCCACACTCCCTCAAGGATAGCAGAGGGAAAGGCAAGAAGCTAATGGCCCAGTCCTGTCTGAGGCAGACGAGAGACAGGAAAGATAAAAACACCCAGAGCAAGGATGGAACAGGAGCAACGCTGTCTCCAGTCACCCATAACACAGCTTGTCTCTGCAGCTAGTGGCCGAGTTAATGGCCGAATGGGAGTAACTACCATGCTGTCCTCTTGAGTTCAGAGGTCATTGTCTACCTGTTATTTCCCCACATTAGGTTTTATTCCTAAAGCTGGTCCCTTGTGCAGGTCAAATGGCCGGAAGCATTTCCAATAGGATTCTGTTAACATCCAGCTGGATTTAAAAAAAAGCAAGCTCTGTACACATAATACATAGGATTTTTATATTATTTTGGTTAAGCATATTCTCTGTACTGATATCTACATATACATTTTACATAGTTCAATATAAGCATACTTATGAAAAATCACTATAAATACACTTAAATGTTCACTGAACACCTACATGTAAGATTAAGAAGAAAATCACAATGGTTGCTTCTGGAGGGTTAACTTTTCTTTTCCATATACTTTGATACTTTTGATAATGAGCATGCACTACCTTCAACGTTTTTTTTTAAAGAGTTCTTTGATTAATTTTAGGACTTTTTTAAAACTCATTTTATTGGTAAATTTTAAAGTGTTGCTTCCAGTTTTTGCTAACCTCCTATTCTCAACTAAAATTATGAATTCTGGTGACTTTATATCATTCTGCACAATAATATCATTCCTGCTAGCTCCCATCAGAGGAAGTATTTCTGGCCAGGTAAAATGAAGTCGGTTATCTGAGCTGCATTAGCTCAAACATTGACTCTGCCTAAGCCAGGACCTTACCTGGGCAGGCAACCCTCCCTGGCCCCCAAGCCAGAACCCTGCAGCACCTGGCTCCTCAGTGCTGGGCTTAGCACCATATCTTCCTTCCTCTACCAGGGCCGTGGAGGCAAAGGCAGCATCTACGTGTGGGCCTCCGGGGACGGTGGCAGCTATGATGACTGCAATTGCGACGGCTATGCTTCAAGCATGTGGACCATCTCCATCAACTCAGCCATCAATGATGGCAGGACCGCCTTGTATGATGAGAGTTGTTCCTCCACCTTAGCGTCCACCTTCAGCAATGGGAGGAAGAGGAATCCTGAGGCCGGCGTGGTGAGTTCAAGCTACTTCCTGAGCAGTTTCCTTGTGGCCAGGAGCCCCTCTGTCACAGGCTTGTCCTCCAACTCCATCCCTTTCTCTTCGTAAATTATCACAGTTTCTCAGGAGAACATCTGTTTTCTCCGTGTCCAATTGTGCTTTACCAAGGTGGAGACCAGATCGTGTGATGAGCCTTTTCTAGTTCATTTCCCATAGATTCCCTTGTTTTGGCATACAGGTGATGGTGAACTCTGGTTTATCAATAAGTTTCCTTGGCATGTCACTTAGGAGAATAACAACAATTGTAAGGGCTGAGGCATCATGGCACAAGTCCCAAGAAAACACCCCAGTAAGAAGAAACACCACCAAGCTATGAATGAGGCTACAAAGGGTAGAACTCTTGTCTTAAAATATACTCAAGCCTGAGTTGGATCCCCAGTATAGAAAATAATAATAATAGTAGCCATGGGAAACTTATCCAGGTCCTAAAGGTGAGCAGCAGCACAATTGTGTATTTTCTCGGGGCAGGGGCAGGGGGAGTGTGATTTTATCGTATTATACAATGGATCTATGATTTTAAAACACAAATTAAGAGTCACAGGGTACACTCTTTTATATTCTCTCTCTCTCTTTCTCTCTCTCTCTTTCCCTTTACCTCCCTCTCCCTCTTCCCCTCTCTTCCCCCCTCCCTCCATCTCCATCCTTCTCTCTCTCTCTCTCTCTCTCTCTCTCTCTCACACACACACACACACACACACACATCACCCCAGCAGAAACCATCTTCCTCCAGAGCAGCTGATGTAATAGTAAATTACTGCCCCCCCCACCCCCAGCTGCAGAGCACAGGAAGACTTTAAGGATCCCTCCTTAAAGTGCTACCTCGCTTACATTCCAGTCTTTCCTCAGTCTTCTATGCCAGACATTTCACATACGATTAAAAGTCATGGATAAGCTACACCTTGGCTGGCCTCCCACTGCCGTAGAGACTCCTCTACAGGAGAGGACAGGAGCTTGCAACAGTCATTATTACCATTAGGGTTTCAACACCACGTTCTCCTCTAGTCTCTCAGCCTTGGCCAGTGAGCTTCATAGATGATGGAAAAGAAAGAAACCTTCCGCCTAGAAGAGTCACACCCCCTAACAACTACTAATCCCTCTGTGGTCCTCCTAAGATTCATGAAGAGGATGTGCCGGCTCCTATACTTCAGTGCCTCTGACTCATCCAGAGCCACACAGGAGGGAACCGTGGAGGGCAGCTCCATCCTGTCCTCTTTGTGGGACCTCCCTCCAGCTTCTGGAGGCCTGGCCCTTACCCAAAGGCCCCAAGTATCTCGGACCCTTGTACTTGCCTGGAGAAAGCCCTTTTTTCAATATTGCAATTTTCCTAATAGACACCTTTAAACTTTCCTAATCCTTTATTCCTCAAAATAATTAGCTCTCTTAGCTGGGCGGCAGTGATGCACACTTTTAATTCTAACACTTGAGAGGCAGAGGTGGGTGGATCACTGAGTTTGAGGCTAGCCTTAATTCCAAGACAGTCAAAGCTACACAGAGAAACACTGTCTCAAAAAAAAGTTAAATTTAAATAGATAGATAGATAGATAGATAGATGATAGATAGATAGATAGATAGATAGATAGATAGATAGATAGATAGATACTCTCTAGAGCAGTATTTTCTACCTTCCTAATGTTATCTCTTTAATACAGTTCCTTGTAATGTGGTAACCCCCCCCTCAACCATAAACTTATTTTTGGCGCTACTTCATAACTGTAATTTTGCTAGTGTTATGAATCATAATATAAATATGTGAATACAGGATATCTGATATGCAACCCCCGAAGGGGCAACAAGCCACAGGTACCACAAGTCACATATGGCTGCTACAGAGGAAGAATTTCCATGGCTTACACATGATCTCAATGAAAACTCTTGCTCTCACAAATACTGAAAATGAAATTGTTCTTACTTAAAAGTTTTTTAACACCCAGGTATCCACGTCTTCCCCTTAATATCACTTGGAGGCGACCAGAACACACCAGGGTCTCTTGCCATGACTCAGAATCTCTTTGTAAATTTTAGATAGAGAGGAATATTTGTTTTGAATGACCTATGTATCCTATGTAGGCTTCAGATGTGTGGTCAACTTTGAAGGTACCACTTTTCGTTCCGGAAGAGAAAACTGTTAACACAAGTCATGATGTCTCCTGATGGACTCGTGATGATCAGGGTTCTACCCTGATCCTGGCTTCTCTGAAGTGCAAACTGTGGGGTTTGTTCATTCATCGTTCAATATCCTCTCTTCCAGGCTACCACAGACTTATATGGCAACTGTACTCTGAGACATTCCGGGACGTCTGCGGCTGCTCCTGAGGCAGCTGGCGTGTTTGCGTTGGCTTTAGAAGCTAAGTATGTGTCACCTTGCGGCTGGAAGCCCAGCTCTGAAGGGATAGGTAGTGTGTGTCTCTCCATCCACATGCCACTTGTCCACAGAGACAGGCATGGGTGTGAGCACCTAGAAAGACAAGGCTAATGAATTCAACTAGACATTCTTAAAAGGCTCACGGTCCTTAAATCACACTAAGTTTTATGCATACATCGTAAAACGATATGCCTGAAAGGGCAGAAGGCTCCAACAGTACAAATCAACAACTTATTTACACACCGAAATACAGGACAAACACTTTTCTTCCTTTGTGAAACCCTCCTTTATATTCTGTGAGTTACACAGGTATTTTACGCCAGCACTCAGTCAGCTAAATGAAGGAACAGTTACCAAGGTTGTTCCTATACAATGATTCCACTTCTCTGCACCAAGATCAAGCAGGTGGAGCTGTGAGGAACCGCCCAGGAAATCAGCTTTACTGGGAACCCTTCAAGGTGGCAGACAAGAGATCATTTCCTGTGTTCTAACAGCCCATGGAGAGGCTGTGTGTGACTCCTCCTGTAGCTCAGATGTAAGCTTCAGTGCAAAATACCTGTAGGGATCCGGCTTACCTTCTCTGAGAAATCAGAGGCTGGACTTACTTTCAAGGAGTATGCCTTGCCCTCCAGAAATTATACTGCTATACATCCAGATTATATGGGGAGTTCAGAGAATGGTTCACCCAGCAACTTGTGAGAAGTTGGATTCAGGCTTCTCAGGTAGGAGAGTTAAGCTCCCATCCTTGTCAGAAGTTGCTAGGTAACCACAGTTTCTAGCATCAGTATCCAGGCAGGCATGCTTGTCTCTCTCCACATGTTCAATACACTCTCCGATCTTCAAAAGAAGCAAAAGGTAAGGAGGCACCGTCGTGTAGGCTGGAAGTCCCAGCCCTCAGGAGGCTGCAGCAAGGGAATATGAAATTTGAAGCCAGCCTGGGCTACATAGAGAGATCCTGTCTGAAAATAAACAAAAATAAACAAGCAAACAGATAAAAAAAAAAAAACAGACAAAAGAGGCAGACATTCATTGTTCCCTCTCTGTCTAAACATTGATTTTTCCAGCAAAAATCAGGTGTAAATTTTAGGACAGCATGAACAGAACATTGTTCAGAACTTGACTATAAAGGACTGATACCTCTGCCCTTCTAAGCCCTAAAGTCAAACCTTCCTCAAACATGACAGGCATTATCAGAAGCTGAGATCAATCATGACAGGATCTCAGCAGATCCTAGGATCTAAGCTGGCTTTGCTCAGTCGGCCAAGCACAAATAAGTGTCTCCTGCAGCCTTTCAACTTCACTAGACAAGGCTTAGCACAGCTCCTTGGGATTTGGGCAAGCAAAGTGTCAATCCTCAGACTTTACACGCACAATGGGCAACCTCAGTCAGTTGGAGGGAGGAGAGAGGAGCCCACTGAAATGCTAAACAGATTCTCAGACCTGTACCAATCAGCATTCTTTCTGCCCACACACTCAGTATTAAACTGTCCAAGAAACCCCACCCAGAGCTTCTATTTCTTTCTCATTGGCTGGAAATGTTCACAAGAGCACCTCACGCTTCAAAGGAATACAGTGTCACTAAGCACATAGCCGCTCTGAATAAAACTGAGCTTCTCTTTGTTTTTCTTTTCTTAATTTTGTTTTTAAATTTCAGGTTATAATTGTAACATCTCTCCCTTCCCTTTCCTTCTTCCAAATCCTCTCATCTACCCCTTCCAACTCTCCAAATCTATGGCCTCTTTTTTCATTATTCTTGTGTATTAGATAGATAGATAGATAGATAGATAGATAGATAGATAGATAGATAGATACATACATACATACATACATACATACATACATACATACATACACACATGATAAAAATAGATGATAGATAATAGATAGGCATATAGATTATAGATATATAAAGCACATATGTATTCCTAAATATAACCAGTCCATATAATCTTTCTTGTATGTATGATTTCAGAGCTGACCATTTGGTAAGGACAACCAAATGATGTTCTCTTCCCTGGCATCTCTCCTGTTCTCAGCTTCCCTCAGTTGACTATAATTCTTTGTGTAGAGTTGAGGACTCATGGGCATTTTCTTGTTCTTCTTCAGCTCATGTTTGATATTGGTAAGACTTTGTAGGTGTAGCTTCTGCATCATTAGAAGACACAATCTCAAAGTAAAAGCCCTGATTCCCTGGCTCTTACAGTCTTTCCATCCCCTCTTCTGCAACATCCCCTGGGCCTTAGGGGCAGGAATGATTTATAGATGTATCCACTGGTACTGAGCTCCACAGTTTTGACTTTTGATTGATTGTGGTTTTTCTGTAGTGGTCTCCATCTGTTGCAAAGAGAAATAAAGAAAAGGAAAAAGACAACTACTGAGAGTGTCCAGTGTCCATGTGGGCAATAGCCTGTCCTGATTATTGTTCTCTTACCTGCAAAATATTCAAAATCAGGCTATCCACTAGGTTCAAATGACTTCCTAAATATCACTGTCAATACTTTAACTGTTTTTGTATCTTGCTTCAGTTACTAATAACAAACTTCCTTGAGTGAAAACACTGCATGAGACAATTTACATGTATGACCTGCATAATCTACATTTACTCCTCAACAAACCTTCAAGACATCTTTCACATAGCAAAGATATGACTCTAGGACTCAGATGTTGAAATAATTTATCCAGATTCACACAATGGTGTTTACTCCCATGTGTGCTTGGGTCTAAAGCTGGAGTTTTTCTCAGCCTGACTGCTACTGGACCTTTAAAAGGCAATTCCTAGAATCAGTAGCAATCCCATGAAATTCAAACCTATCTGCTCTGGAATATATTTTAACCATCCCTTGATGATTAAAAGATGTTGCCAAGATCCAGAACACCATCTTAAGCCCATGCTCTTGACTATTGGTGTATGGAGGAGACATCTGAGAGGTCATCTTACTCCTTACCCTCAGGCTCACAGCTTCCCACGTGCTTATCCAGAAGATCTGGAAATCTATATCTGACACTAGTGTCCCCAGTGGACATGATTTGAGGCACTTGAGGACCACAGTGAAGCTGCCTGTCTGGGACAGCTCGGGGCCTTCACTGTGGCTCCCGCAGCAGCCTGAGCGCCTGTGTCATGACAACTCTCACCGCTTCAACATTGGGTTGTCCACTTGTCCCCTAAGCTGTAAACTGTGAAGACAAGGATTTCCCTATGACAAAGCTAAAATTAATCCAGTGCCTAGGTGTGATAGATACTCAATAGACATGCATGGAATAAATCATGTGTCCAAACTTTTATCCAAACTGTTGCACAGAACAGTGAAGAACAGGCCATGTTAGATATTCAATAGCCTCCAACACAACAGCCTTTAGTACAGTGGATATTTTACAATTTCACTCTGCCATTATTTGCTAGCTGTTGCCTGTGAGTCTTGAGCTGATATTTCAGGGTTAAAACTTAGGGCAAGTTCTCAAAATATCTATTTGGTAGAACAATAGATTCTATCAATCCTGAAACTTTTCAAAGGGTCAGTTATGAGGAACCCAATTTTACTTTACAGATATACATAGCCCAGACAGTGCTACATGCAGAGTTAAGAGTCTATACTGCTCTCATTTATCTCAGAAGTAAGTTCTCTGTTCTGTTTTACATACTCCCAACCAGCCCACCCAGGAGGAAAACTTCAGCAGAGCAGATGATGTGAACCGCCCCAGTCACTGGGGATACAACACCTTTGAATGGTGGACATGAAAACTCCTCGACCTGCTGGCCAGACCTTGGGTCCCTCAGATTCTTATTTGTCAGCACTTCTTGCATTTGTAAACTCAGAATCCCATTCTAGGAGAAACTTAGAGCACTGAGTCACAATCAGCTTCTGGATGGGCCAGATGTGCTCGTAATCTTCCCAAAAGCATTGACCTATCTTAAACCTTCCCTCTTGAAGGTACTGGTCAGTGTTTGGGGACCATGTAGCTTACCAGAGCTCTTTGGCTTAGGTTCAGAGTTTCAGAATGTATTGAATGTGTAGAAATTTTGCCAAATAAATTATATCATTCCTGTCCTTTCAATTACTTGGCTCCTTAAAAGAATCATTGTCCTTTTGATTGGTTGGCTTCTGAAGATAACAGAAGTTCACAGGGTTGCCTTTTTCCCTCTATTACCCTCAGCAAAAAATTAATTCTGCATTACCACCCTACACACCAACGCCAACTGTTTCATGGAAATGCTAATATCATTTTAAATCTATGCACTGTCTTTCTTTTCTAACCCAATCCAGTTTATCAATTAATTATTAAGTTTTGAGGATATTATTATCCTGATGTATCCCAAGCAACTTTCAAACATTAGTCATCCTCCCACTGCCCCTCAGGTGCTAAGATTGCCTGGATCTCAATCTTGTCTAGTAGAATACTGTGGGGATGTTAAGTCTCCAGTAGCTACTTCTCACTCCCAGAGGCTATGATTTAATTTTTCTGTGATGAGGACTGAGTGGAGGGACTTCAAATGACCCTGTGTAGATTACCTGTGCAATAAATTAATTTCCTAGTTCACAAATAAGTCACAAAATGCACTTTCAAAACCTGACACTAAGCAATAATGGACATTTGTTTCCAAAGACCATAGTGAACATTATCAAGGGACTGTCCTGTGTGTTGGCATAGAAATATATTAAAGGTATTGTCCTTGCCTTAAACTGGCAGCCTTTTTAATGCACCAGGCAGCGAGCACTTGGATTAAGAAATCATACACTGCAAGCACCAGGAAGTGCACCCTATATTTCCCTTCAGTCATGACACCCAAAACTAACTTTAATCAATATCATAAATTAGTTGTTAGCCGGGCAGTGGTGGTGCATGCCTGTAATCCCAGCACTCTGGGAGGCAGAGGCAGGTGGATTTCTGAGTTCAAGGCCAGCCTGGTCTACAGAGTGAGTTCCAGGACAGTCAGGGCTATACAGAGAAACCTTGTCTCGAAAAAAACCAAATCCAAATAAATAAATAAATAAGTTGTTTCTGCTTTTATACCATCAACAAACGGAATCATATAGTTTGTCCTCTCTATACTAGTTTATTTTCCCTTGCTCTAATGAAATACCTGATGCTGGGTACTTAATAAAGAAAAATGGTTTGTTAGATCACAGATTTGGAACTGAAAGCCCAAGACCAAGTGCCCCCTCAGTTTAGCCTCTTCTGGAGGCCATTCTGATAGGTGATGGTCATGGCAGAAGCATGTGATCAAGGAAAGAATCACATGATTAAACAGGAAGCCAGAGAATAGGGAAGAGCTGTATCTGGTCCTTCTTCAGCCAGAGCACCATAAGAGTCCTATTAATGCTTCCAGAGGTCAGGGCCCACAATGACCCACTCCACTCCACTCCACTCCACTCCACTCACAAAATCGCATAAAGCTTCCACCCTCTTCCAGAAATGACCCACTGAGGACCAAACTTCCAACACAGTCCCTTAGGGATACACTCAACCCTATCTCAACCACAGCATTCTCTTCTCTCTCTGGATTCAGTATTATATTGATAAGATTTGTCCATAGAAGGCTGGAGAGGCAGAGTACTTGCCAAGCATATGCAAGTTCCTGAGTTCAATCACCTAAACCAGATGTGACAGCACATGCCTATAATCCCAGTACTCAGGAGGTAGAGGTAGGAGAATCAAGAATTCAAGGTCATCTTCAACTGTACTGACAGTTTGAAGCCAGTCAGAATTACATAAGACCCTGTCTCCAAAAACAGGACATGTCTATATATCATTAGAAATAATAATACATTCATTTTCATTTTGGTATAGTATTCCACATTCCACAAGTTGTACCTCAAAAATATATTTTACTATAATGAGCATCTACAAGAACCACAGTTTAGAGCTATGAATAGTCTATTGTACTTAGCTGCTGGATATGTGTACATTCTGCAGGATACAAATCTAAGAATGGAATTACCAAGCTATGTCATGCACATTGACAACCTTAGTAGATACAGCCTATTGGTTTTCAATGATTTATACACATATCATCAAAGTCTGAGTTCCAACTGCTCCACCTCTTTGTCCATACTTGATATTACCAAGTATATTTGCCTTCCTTGAGTTGTAAGTTCACAGATGTTCCAAAACCTTCTCAGGAGACATATCTTGAGCATTTCTTACATTAGCTATGTGTGTCTTCCTCCCTCACTCTTGTCTTTGCTCTGCTCTCTCTGCCTCCCATAACCAGCGTGGATCTGACCTGGCGAGACATGCAACATCTGACTGTGCTCACCTCCAAGCGGAACCAGCTTCACGATGAGGTTCATCAGTGGCGACGGAATGGGGTTGGCCTGGAATTTAATCACCTCTTTGGTTATGGAGTCCTCGATGCAGGTGCCATGGTGAAAATGGCTAAGGACTGGAAAACTGTTCCAGAGAGATTCCACTGTGTAGGAGGCTCTGTGCAGAACCCTGAGTAAGTAGGGGCAGAATTTCTTCTGCCACATGTGGAAGGTACCCATTGATGACAATCCCAGAGTTCCTCTCCAGGACAGAAAAAACCCTGGATTTCATTTGGGACAATCAGCTTCTAGACAAAGCTATAGAGATGCACAGCTGTGCATGAAGCATGACCCAGAACACAGCTGTGCAACTCAGCACCTGTGCTATAGCTGTCTCCATAGTTTATAGCATTATTTTTAGGTGAACAAATCAATCAATCCAGCAAGCATGCAGATCAGTAATAAAACATAACTAATGTCCCAGAGGCACCCCATAATCTCTTTCATCCTTGTCTCTCCAAGAGCAATCACTATTCTAACTCCATAGAGTGTTTTGCTATTCTACACTTAATATAAATGGAACCTATATTGTGTTCTCTTTTATATCTATATTCTTAAGTGGAAAATTGTATTTGTGAGATTTGACAACATTCAGTGTATGCTTGTAGTTTACATTGACTGTCGAAAAGTGGTCCAGTGCGAGCCTACCACTACTGTTCATTCTATTCTTGGGCCAAGAGAATGACTTGATTTTATTCCTCATGAGATAGGCTGTGATTTAGAGGCATCAGAGTGAGTGTCCTACACAGAAGTCATTGACTGGGTTAAATATAGCTACTCTCCATCCCACTTCCCCTGTATGACAAAAGAATTGCTCAGTAAAGAGACCTCTTCACTTAATTTCTTTCTATCCTTACTGGTCCATTAATAAGATGAAGCTAATAATTTCTATGTTCTGTAACATACCATGAAAAACACAGAATACAAGTATTTGTTTGTGGGGAAATCACAGTGTATTATAGGCTGACTTCAGCTCGCAATCCTCCTGCCTCAGCCTCCAAAGTGCTGGGATTGCGGGTGTGTTCCATAGCAGAATCCTATTTGAGCTTTGATAAATATATGCAACTGGGGAGCTATCACCCATAGGAAGATGGTCTATCCCACCCACCTGGAAACGTTCTTCATGTTCCCTTCCAATCCGAACACACACACCTGCCTACGGCCTTTCTTCATACTCCTCTCACTGTGGACTCGTTACACCGGTTCTGGTGGTTAGGTAGAATGTGATCACAGGTGCTCCTGTTTCCTATTTATTCCACTCAACATTGAAGTTGTGAGATGCGCCCCATTGCTGCATGCACTAGTCTCTCTCCACTCCCACTGATGACTTTGCCATTGTGAGGATTCACCCCTGTGGTGTATTCCACTTAAATCTGCCCTGCTGTCCCTTTCAAGCACCTCCCACTCCTGACTTTTCTGAAGATCATCTGGACTTACAGAGACCTAATCAGACTAAGATGGCGCCCGTTCCTCTTTCCCTTTGGACTCAGATGCTCTGCAGCTGAATTTTCAGTTGTCTGATCCTGAATTCAAATCTATACTTTGCTAATTTAGACACCCCCCCCAGAAACTTTGGCCTTTATGACCCTCTATTTTTGCCAATTTCTGGTCTTTGTAATCTGAACCCTTTGGCAGTATGCAATCTACAAGCCCATCCCAATGTAATGTTTTTTAACTTATTGGAGAAAACGTAAAGGGGGGCAAAGAAAGTCAATTTTATTGAAAACATTACAGTGTTTTTAAAAGTCAGTTTGTGATAAAAGTAACGCATGCTCTTTCTATAAAGAAGTTAAACAAAAAGTTCTAATGTACATCTAATTTATTGTGTGAATCTAACTTACACAATAAACTCAGAGCAGTGATGGGGAAGAAAGTACTTCTGTGAAGCCAGGCAGAGCGCCACACCCCTGAGATCTCACACTGGGGATACTGAGGCAGGAGACTTACAAAGCCTAGGTCATACAGCAAGACCCTGTCTTTTCAAAAGGCCACTGCAAAGTGTATGGAGTATAAGATGTGAAAAGCTCTGGTTCTCACAACAAAGTATGAGAACGTGCTGAGACAACTCTGTATCAGGTGGTGCATTCATGAACCAAACGAAAGCAAAGTTTCCCTTATACTTCAGTGACAGTTAAGATGCAGGGGAGTTTTCCCCCATGTGAATGAATATCCTTGCATTCTTTGGTCCCCAGAAGGACATCTTCTATTCCTTATGTGACAATGAAACCAACACCTCTTTCCTTACCAAACTTCTGAGAGGTGTTAGTGACACTGTAGAAAGCTGGCACATGGCGGGCACATAGTGAACATCGCTTTGCCTCTTCCTTTTATCCATGATTTCAAACACTCCTAGTTCACACTTTAGGGAAAAAAAGATGATAATCTCTTAAAACTCGGGAAGAAGTAACTGTCAGGTTCCTGTGTGGATTCCAATCTGTGTGCCTTATGTTTAAAGCTTTCTCAAGTGAAAAGACTTGGATGTTCATCCTTCAGTGAATAGCATATTCTTATGAGGAAAACCCACTGGTGAGTAGGCGTCCTCCCGCAGTCAAGCATCCTTCCACTGATGAGCATTTGCCCTGGATGAGCATCCCCCAGGGATGAGCGTTCTCCTTAGATGGGCAGTCATTGGTGAGCATCTTCCCTGGATGAGGACTGAGCACCCTCCCATAGGTGGATATCTTCCCATGGGTAAACATCCTCACCATCTGAAAAGTACATCCTGAAGAGCCCCCACACTTCCCCCAAGACATTCCACATCTCATAAAAAGCATCACTTCTGTCAGCACTGAAAAGCAAGGCAAAGATTCAGACCAGGTCCCATGGTCATATAAAAACACAAGCCTCAAACAATGTTATAGATCCTGCATCAGTCATTAAAGAAATTAACTGCATTAAAGACAGCCTCAGAGGCATCAAATACATCAGCGTTTATTAAGAAAAGAAAGGTCAGAATTTCTCCTTGGGTTGATTTAATCTAGAGCAAGCCCAAATTTGAATTCTCCATTTCTCTCCCTGTGTCTTTTATTCTACATGTCGCTTATAATTAGTGGACTGTCTGTCTGTGTCTGTGTCTGTGTCTGTGTCTGTATCTGTTTCTGTGTGTGTCTATGTCTGTGTCTGCATCTGTCACTGTATCTATGTCTGGCTGTGGCTATGGTTGCCGTTGTGTCTGGCTGTGTCTGTGTCAGTATCTGTGTCTCTGTGTCTGTGACTGTGACTATGTGTCTGACTGTGGCTATAACTCCATCTAGCTGTGGCTGTGGCTGTGCCTGTAGCTGTGGTTGGCTGTGGCTGTATTGGCTGTGTCTGTGCCAGTATCTGTGTTTCTGTCTGTGTCTGTGTCTATGTCTGTCTCTGTCTCTGTAGCTGTGGCTGTAGCTATGGCTCTGTCTGGGTGTATCTGTATCTGTATCTGTATCTATATCTATATCATCTATCTATGTCTATGTCTCACTGTAGCTGTATCTGGCTGTCTCTGCCTCTGCCTCTGCCTCTGCCTCTGCCTCTGACTCTGCCTCTGACTCTGCCTCTGCCTCTGGCTGTTCCTATTGCTATGTGTGTACCTACATTTGCCTAATGTTTAATTGTCCCTAGCAAAAGACTTTGGTCTGTATTTATTAATCAGCAACACATGAGAAAGGAATGAGGGGTATTTTATAGAAATCTTTAACAGTTTTAAAGGGTATTAAGTTATTTGCTTCAGCTGATCCCAAAGCATTCAATACTGCAAGTATACCTCTATTAAGTAGTATCTTACGCCGCTTCCAACATTTATTGCAGCTAGTTGTTGTATAAGGTTGTTTTTTACATGTATGTTGTTTTCAACAAATAATTATCTCAACACGCATGCACTGCTCTATGGCCCAGAGCATGGAAAATCATGTAATTTAATATTAAAGCTATACATTAGCATTAAGTTGGAAAAGCAGATTACATGGGAAATCCAAGGTTAGTAAGATTGGTTGTTAAGCTGTCTTCTAAAAGACAAGTTAAACAAAGGCTAAGTGCACCACAGAGTATCAGGTTAAACGTAAGGAACCTCAGGTTGTAATCTTAATTTGGCCATAAGGTCCAGTAAAACGTTCCAGTCTCTTAGAATGTAAGATATCTTTTCATAAAATTGTAACTACAGATGCATATATATGCATTATATATATATATGCTAAAAATCACTATTCTAAAGAGTTCCTGAAAGCTCTTACATACATCGTATTCAGTCATTACTAGCCTAGGAGGTGTGTTCTATCGCCATTACTTTTTACAGATGAGGAAGCCGAGATGCAGAAAGCATAAGAAATATGCCCAAGGTCAAGGGACCAAACCAAAGAAAGGGCAAGACCCAGGCTCTTTTCACTCTATGATTCTGGCCTTACTTCACTGACCAAGTGACCTCCTGTGCTCTCCTGTCCTATACCAGGCTGTGTAGCAGTCCTGTTGAATGCTCAGTAGCATTGTCGTGGGTAAGGACAGGAGGCTGGCAAAGACTGAAGTCACACTAATGGTCATCTAGCTACTGAGTGGCCAAGATCGGATTTGAGTGAAAGCTATATAGAGCCATATGTGTCTCAGTGAGTCTGCACTGAAGGAGGTAAAACCTGGGGAATTTTCTAATAAGAGTCTCCTGAAGACTTTGAAAACCTGCCTATAGAGAGGTCCCAAAAATCCATAACTGTCATTGCACTATGGGGTATCTATCAGTGTCCTTTGGAAGTAACAGAGAACATTGAAACACACAGTCGGCCTGGGGCACTTAGGGCTCCGCCCTGTTGAGCATGACTAATGGTACCTGAAGTAGGTTATAGTGGCCTTGACTGCTGCCATCTCTTGGTAGAGTTTAGAAGAATCTCTTGAGAATTTTGGAGGCTGCAAAGATTTATGGGTGGTGCAATGTTTTATATCTACACCATCCAAAAGAGAAGTGGATGTCTATGGAGCACTGGAGATGGTCGAAGTACAACTGAGTAACTGTTCCCATTCAATCCGATTCCAAACTAACGTCAGCACTAAGGTTCCTACGGCAGCTCCTCCTCCGCAGAAGACTTGCTGAGCGCGGCAAACAGAACGGGGAAATAGCAATTTGAGAGCAACAGCTCCGTGCAGAGTGTCAAGAATGTGAGGCTAGTATAGTGTTAAAAACTGCATGGTATTGGTACATTGACAGGCAGGCAGATCAATGGAACAGGATTGAAGATCCAGAAATGAACCCACACACCTATGGTCACTTGATCCTCGACAAAGGGGCTGAAAACATCCAATGGAAAGAAGATAGCCTTTTCAGCAAATGGTGCTGGTTCAACTGGAGGGCAGCATGCAGAAGAATGTGAATTGATTCATCCTTGTCTCCTTGTACTAAGCTCAACTCCAAATGGATCAAGGACCTCCACATAAAGCCAGACACTCTGAAGCTAATAGAAAAGAAACTGGGGAAGACCCTTGAGGACATCAGTACAGGGGGAAAGTTCCTGAACAGAATACCAATAGCGTATGCTCTAAGATCAAGAATTGACAAATGGGACTGCATAAAATTACAAAGTTTCTGTAAAGCAAAGGACACCATCAAAAGGACAAATCGGCAACCAACAAATTGGGAAAAGATCTTCACCAATCCTACATCAGATAGAGGGCTAATATCCAATATATACAAAGAACTCAAGAAGTTAGACCCCAGAAAACCAAATAACCCTATTAAAAAATGGGGTACAGAGTTAAACAAAGAATTCTCACCTAAAGAACTTAGGATGGCGGAGAAGCATCTTAAAAAATGCTCAACTTCATTAGTCATCAGGGAAATGCAAATCAAAAGATTTCACCTTACACCAGTCAGAATGGCTAAGATTAAAAACTCAGGAGACAGCAGGTATTGGCAAGGATGTGGACAAAGAGTAACACTCCTCCACTGCTGGTGGGGTTGCAAACTGCTACAACCACTCTGGAAATCAGTCTGGCGGTTCCTCAGAAAACTGGGCATGTCACTTCCGAAAGATCCTGCTATACCACTCCTGGGCATATACCCAGAGGATTCCCCAGCATGTAATAAGGATATATGTTCCACTATGTTCATAGCAGCCCTATTTATAATAGCCAGAATCTGGAAAGAACCCAAGTATCCCTCAACAGAAGAGTGGATGCAAAGAATGTGGTATATCTACACAATGGAGTACTATTCAGCCATTAGAAACAATGAATTCATGAAATTCTTAGGCAAATGGATGGAGCTGGAGAACATCATACTAAGTGAGGTAACCCAGTCTCAAAAGATCAGTCATGGTATGTACTCACTAATAAGTGGATATTAGCCTGGAAAACTGGAATACCCAAAACATAATCCGCACATCAAATGAGGTACAAGAAGAATGGAGGAGTGGCCCCTTGTTCTGGAAAGACTCAGTGAAGCAGTATTCGGCAAAACCAGAACAGGGAAGTGGGAAGGGGTCGGTGGGAGAACAGGGGGAGGAAAGGGGGCTTATGTGACTTTCAGGGAGTAGGGACCAGAAAAGGGGAAATCATTTGAAATGTAAATAAAAAATATATAGAGAATAAAAAATTAGAAAAAAAGGAAAAAAAAAAAAAGAATGTGAGGCTAGGGGCGTGCCTGGCCAGTGCACATCACAGTCTTGGGCCTCCCTTGTTCTTAGCTTCCTGGAAGAGCTGTGGCTCATTTCTCACACACGGACAGCCATAGCAGCAGCATCGGAGCTCAGAGGCTGGACAGGCGAGCTTGGTGGACAACATAGCGCTGACCCCGAAGACCCGAAATCACTTCCAAGGAACTCTGAGAGAGGGATGAATAGCCTCCAATCCGCCACTTTCCACATCATTCTGACTGCACAGAAACAGCGGGTAAGGTGGAGAGGGCTCTAAGAGCCAATGATTGTCAGGTATATGGGTTTCCACAGCATTTATCTTTCCAGCAAAGGAGTCAATTTGAAAAGCAATTTTCTAAAGAACTTTATCAAGAGAGTCAGTGAAGGATGCTCAAGGAAGATCAAAGGGAAGAGAAAACCGGCTGTGACCAGCTGTGCCAGCCATGTGCAAAGAACTGAGTGAACTCTGCTGCCCAGAGGGGAAGCACTGAACCCAGGCCACTGGCTCCCCCAACCTTCTGTGAACCCCAAGGGAGCTGTTGCTGCAGTGCCACTAGCTGAGTGTGTGCTCCAACTGAGTTCCAGGGGCATTTGGGGGAAAAGAAATGTGCTAAAAGCTGATCTGAGCATCAGAGGTCTGGAGGAGTGCAAGAAGAATGCGCTTCGCCCTGTAAAGCCCTGTAACAGCGCTGCTAGCACCAGTGACTTCCTGGGTGGGTCACTGGGTACCTGACCCTACCGTATATACAGAAAAGGAACCCTAAATGGACACCCCACTAGGAATTCCCACAAATGCAACACTGCAGGCATTTTATACACTTGAGAACAAACAGCTGTTGTCTGTGACTAATGAAATAATCACAACAAAGTTGAGGATCCATTGCACAAGGGCGCTCCGTGGAGTGCACTGGGAAGAACACCTGCTCCTAGGCAGGAGTCAACTGACTGCCTGCTTAAAGCAAGATACAGCAGGATAAAGATGGGAGCCAACTATCTTTGGGGTTTTGTTTTTGTTTTTGTTTTGTTTTGTTTTGTTTTGTTTTGTATAGGACTAGAGCTTTTGTGCATGTCCTCTTGTAAGGTCAACTGTTCTGAAGTATCCTACTGAATGTCTGCATTGAAGGTGGTCCAGAACACAGTGTAAGAATGAGTACTCTGTGATATCTACTCCATAGAAACTTCCTATTTTAACTTCTAACATAACTCTTCCTAAGCCCAGATCTTGTTTTTTCATTTAGAATTAACTTTTTCTCCTATTTTCTTTATATAAAAACAAGATAGCACCACTAGAGCAAAATTCACACACACACACACACACACACAAGTGAGAAGAAATAAGTAAACAAGAAACCCCTTGAAAGTACATTTTTCCTCCAGAGTGCGGGGGAAGTTGGCTCCAAGATGACAGATGCTCGGGACAAGAATGAATATTCCTGTTCGTTCTATAAAACAGTATCCGACATGCCTATAACCTGTGACATGTCCTCCTACATGCCCCAGCCCACCTCTAGACATTTGTATATAGGAATGTGTGCTAATTTAGAAATTCCTTATACTGTGCTGTTTAGGGAAAAATGATGACAGGTAATCTTACGTGTGTTCAGTGCAAAAGGCGATCTTCCCTGTGAGTTTCCCCATCTGCCGTCGGTGGACCCCATGAATTAGCAAGCATGGATTAGGAGCTGTATCATCCTAATTCTCCGGGGGCCATGGTACTTGCAAAATTTCTGCCTGTGAGAAGAGAGTGGTGCCCTTTCTTTTTCATAGTACTGAAGTTGAACCCAGGGCAGCTGTAAATGGCCTGGACAAGCGCTCTACCACGAAGCCACACCCACAGCAAGGAGTTGTCTTTCTGCCAAGCTTACCTCTGGGATTCACACCAGTTTTTTAATTTCCTAGAACCTAACATTCCAAAGCAATCCAATTAAGCATGTCCTCTTTTGGGGACCCTGGCTCCTGCGCAGTAAACAGTTTGCATGAGTGTCACAGGAGTTGGAGGAGCAGAAATTTCCCTCCCCCTGGCCCCAGACCAGCCATACTCCGAAACATGTCTATCTGATCCCTGTACGCATTTCAACCACCACAGTTTCTAGGAAATTTTGTAATTCCGAACAAAAATCTACGTTTGTTCCCACCCCAATCTGTTTTGAGGCTATCCAAAATGTGTAATAACCTTCCAATGTTTTTATCCACATCCCTCCATCTCTCCCTAAACCCATTCTCAGGAGTGCACAATGCCCCAGCTCCCGTAAGACCCTGGGCAGGAACTAGCTGTCCTGTGTTTCGGCTGCACCTGTCACCTTGCTGACACTTCTCCCTTTGCCTCTGTCTCTAATGCCAGCCCGAAGTGGGGCGGAGCAGGGTTTAGGAGACACAGACAGGACAACTACAATCCTCTTGCACACGAAATCTCAAGGCAGTGCCAGCATAGTTCTCTCTACAAGGACTTCCCAAGGGCTTTTGCTTGTCTGATTTCATCTTTCGAGATAACGACTAACTTACCACTTGCTCCCGTTGATCTTGAACTCGAAGCAATGTTCCTGCTTCTGCCCACCCTTCCCTCAAGTCCCGATGTCACAGGAACAGAAGGAACTAGAACGATTGAAGTGACAAGATGGAATGGACCAGTGCTCTCTACAGCCAGGAGCCACACAACTCTCTTCTACACTGAGTGGCAACAGTGGTGCTGTTGCGGGGATGGGAAGTTGCCTGGAGTGGAGCCTGAGAACCAATCTGAATACACACGCTTTACAGATGGGAAGCTTGTCAGAAAGCCCCTGTTGGGAATGAGTGGGTCAGCGTAAGCGGGAAGGACCTGGGAAGGATGTGCTATCACCTGGGACCTGAGCCACTCACACTCTAGACCATCAATGGCACTGAACAGATGCCCCCTTTGACCTGTAGCACAGGTCAGCATCCAGCCAGGCATCTTCAGCCCCACCCCCACCCCCACTGCCACCCCCTCACCCCCACCTCTCACCCCCGAGGAAAGAACTCCAGGCAAAGGAGCAGCAACTAATGCTCACACAGTTGGAGAAGGGATGGGCTCTGGACCAGGCCCTGTCACCACCTACTGCATCACTCCAGCTCCGCGTGCCTGTATCTTAGGTTTGGCCCGATGCATATGTCTCTTCTTCTGTCATCAACGGTCTCCTCAGCCCTCGAGCGGCCCTCTCACTTGAAGGACTTGTTAAGTCAGAGACCCCAGTGTGTGTTGTGCTGTGGATGCACAGGGAGCGAGGCTGACTCCCCTGCCTCTAATCCTTAGACAATCAAAAAATGCATCCTGCTTTCTCAAAATTTTTACAAAATTTTACCAAAATTTTTACAGACTCATTTGAAAAGAGAATGTCCTTGAGTGATTCCAATCCTAAGTACCCTTGATTTAACTGGAGCAGAAAAACAACTTCCCTGTGCCCAGAGGCTGTCTTCTGTGGGGATTAAGATAATAGACTGTTTTATTAGTGGTGGTGTTTTGTTTTGTTTTGTTGTTTTGCTTTGCTATGCTTTGTGACAAGGCCTTTATATGCAGCTCAGCATCTACTTGAATTTGTTATATAGCCCAAGCTAGCCTAAAACTCATGATCCTCCTGCTAGCTTCCTGTGTGTTGGGATTATAGGTGTGCACCTCTATGCCCAACCAATAATGACTTGCGTTCAGCAGATTATGAGTTCCATGGCATGGAAGACAGTTATTAGAGTAATCCTCTTGGTTGTTGGCTTGTGAGTTTCCTGACTGAACTTTTCAAGTGAGCCAAGACTACAGGGATAGGATAGACTGTTCGGACTATGTCGGCATCTTCCTGACCTCGCTCTTTGCAAACCCCAGACCCCTTGAGTACCATCTTCTGAAGCCCTTATAGACCTGCTCCTGTCCTCACAGAAACCAATGTGGTATGTGGCAAACTGTCCTCAAACCTTAAGGTGTTAGCCATTCTAGAGACCTCCAAAGGGTGGCCAGAAAGCCTGCATTGCTAAATCTACCAGAGAGAAACTGGCAATCATAAACACAAAAGCCCAGGACTCCTCCCACATAGCATTGTCCTTATCAGGTTCAAACTCAACCAAAGCAGTTTCCACTTGGGCTTTCTGTCTGAAAGTAACTATCATATCAATGAATAAAAAATTAATTAAATTAAAATTATAAAGTAAACTTTCTGCTCGCCACTCATGTTCGCTGTATTTTAAGCGTTCCATTGCCGTGGGCGACAAGTGCCTACGGTACCAGCGTGCCAGGTACAGAACACCTCCACCACAGTGGGAGGTTCCATAGGCCAGTGCCAACCCAGCCATTTATAAATATGCTCTGTATACATGCATGTCTATAACCTGTCTTCCAAGGCCATCTTCATGACTGTTCGCCAACAAATTCTGAAGAGCCTAGAACTAAAACTTCACTTCCCCTTGTCTCCCGCTCTCTACCAGCAGTGGCTGCTCCGTGGGCCATCAAGCGCTGGTGCCACCTCGCTCCACGGAAATACCTATTTCCTACACTACTTCTATAGCTACTGTGATAAAATGCCCTGCCCAAAGCAACTCATTTGGCTCATACTTCAAGGTTTTAGTCCATCCTGGAAGGGAAGATACAATAGCAGCAACTTAAGGCAACTGGTCAAATCCCATCGGTGGTCGGGGAGCAGAGAATGGTAAACGCCAGTGTTCAGCTTGTAATGATACAGTGCAGAGTCCCCATCCAGAAAATGGCCCCACCTACAGCAATTAGCCCAATCAATATACCCCTCACAGTCATGGTCAGAGGCTAACCTGAGCCTAAATGATCCCTCCCAGATGAGCCTAGAGGCTTATCTCCTGGGAGATTCTAGATCCTGTCAAGCTAGCAGTTGGTATTAACCATCATAGTTTTCTTTCTTTCTCCCCCCTCCCCCAGACGGGGTTTCTCTGTGTAGCTCCGGCTGACCTGGAACTCACTTTGTAGACCAGGCTGGCCTCGGAACTCAGAAATCCACCTGCCTCTGCCTCCCAAGTGCTGGGATTAAAGGCGTGCACCACCCCCACCCAGCACCATCATAGTTTTCAAGTTGCTCAAGAGAGTGTGCCTTAATTAATCAAGCATGGTGTGTGCTTCCAGAAACCCTCTCGGGCTTGTGATCTTGGTTCCGAGGATAGTACAGAATCAGGCGTGGCACCAAGCTGGTTGTGTGTGGCAAGCATCTTTTTATAGATGTATTCTATAAGATATGTTTTAAAATAGCTATCTTTTCATAAAAACAAGTAAGTGTGTACTGTTTGGAGTTCTAAAGGTAAAGTCATATAGAATGACCAGGAGTCATGACCGGGGATGAGCCCTGACATGTTCTATGGGCCAGGCACTGTGGTTGGTGCTTTTACACAGTCATTAACCTCACAGGTCCACCTACAACAGATACACGTCAAATACTTCAATAATTTTTCCGATCTCTCAGGACCTATAAGTGTGCATTCTAATCCCAGTAAGTGTGTTTCCAGACTCTGAGTCCTCCCATCATGCCATGCTGTCCTCACGTAGTCTCCCGGGAGAAGGTGTACTATAATCATAGACGGCATATAGAATGCCTGGGCTGGCCCCCCAGGTCCCCAACTCTGGCCAAATACACTCCCAATGTCAGGCAATCTTTCATTTGAATGAATTAAACCAACTTCAGCATTGTTAGTGGTAGAACAGTTGAGCATTCCCAAGCTAAGAATCAAACATGCTCCAAGGTCCAAAATGATATATATGATAAGTGGAAAATCTCACACTGCATCTCATGTGACAGATTCTGGTGAAAACATCCCTGTATAAATAAAAATATTATTTATGATTACCTTCAGAATGGCATGTAAGGATATGAAACATATATGAGTTCTCTGTTTTGACTTGGCTTCCATCTCCAAAATATCGCATTATGCATAAGCACATATTCCAGCATTCCAAGTCTAAAGCACTTCTAGTCCCAGGCATTTGCAATAAGGAGGATTCTGTCTGTGGGAACCATTAAATCAGCAGTAGCTCCCATCCAAGGGACTTAGCACTTTAAAAGAAAGGTACCATGGAAACTTCTGCAAATATAAGAGAGGAGCCCATGGGCCTCCGCCACTAGCTGAGTTCCTAGCAATCGAAAGCTGCTGGGAGGTGGGGGATGTCATTTTTCTTCAGGGCATGGCCACTGGTATGTTACCCATGCCTTGGTGGACGGCCCCGGATCCATGAATGTACAGGCAGCACTAGTTGGACTTAGTAAGTTGTTTTTTAAGGAAAAAATACATGAAAGTGAAAGGGGGACTATGTTGAGAGCACCAGGAAAGTGGGATGGGAAATTGGGGAATGGATATAACAAGAGGCACATAATTTATGACATTATCAAAGAATAAATTGAAAATGTTCCTTCTAAAAATGAAAAATACACTATTATGAGACCTTTTCTCCATCTGAGTTGCTCCTCAAGTTATCCCTAAGACATGACCTTGCCAATGTGGGACAATGAGTCATGTCACCGAAAAGAGGGATGCTAGAGAACTCTTACGGACCACATCCTGTCGGTCACTGATGCAGGATTCTCCTGAGAAATTAAATCCCTGACACCTTTAATTGCCCTGCACAGACTGAGCAGATTCCCATGATGTTGGCAGGAGAAGAAGCTGGAAGAGAGTAGAAGTAGTCAGGCTATGTGGGAGCTGTAGTTGCAGGTGACACAGAGGGAGTCTGGGGTGGGGGAAGGGTACCAACGGTGGCTACATCCCCTTTACAAGGAATGTTCACTCTTAGATTCACTCAGTTGATGTGAAAGTCAAAACCCAGGTCAGTCTCAATAATTAATCCCAAAACGTTTTCTCTTCCTGCTACAAAATAGTGTCTTGAAACCTCTTCTCATGGCCTACCAAATACTCTCTTACCAAATTTCCTCCTCTCTCTCTCTCCTCAGGAAAATACCACCCACCGGCAAGTTGGTACTGACCCTCGAAACAAATGCATGTGAGGGGAAAGAAAACTTTGTCCGCTATCTTGAGCATGTCCAAGCTGTCATCACAGTCAACGCAACCAGGAGAGGAGACCTGAACATCAACATGACCTCCCCAATGGGCACCAAGTCTATTTTGCTGAGCCGGCGTCCCAGAGACGACGACTCCAAGGTGGGCTTTGACAAATGGCCTTTCATGACCACCCACACCTGGGGGGAGGACGCCCGAGGGACCTGGACCCTGGAGCTGGGGTTTGTGGGCAGTGCGCCACAGAAGGGCTTGCTGAAGGAGTGGACCCTGATGCTACATGGCACACAGAGTGCCCCCTACATCGACCAGGTGGTAAGGGATTACCAGTCTAAGCTGGCCATGTCCAAGAAGCAAGAGCTGGAGGAAGAGCTGGACGAGGCCGTGGAGAGAAGTCTGCAAAGTATCCTAAGAAAGAACTAGGGCCACGCTTCCGCCTTCACCTCCCCTTCCTCCCTGTCACTGCCTCTCCTTGTTCCACAGTTCTGGCAGCCACCAGCCACCCACAATTCCTGTTACCCCCACTCAAGCAATCCCGGCCTGGTCTGAAGCTTTGCTCGCTGTCAATGATTATTTTCACTACAATGGAAGCAACTGTTTTTATTCTGTAGCCCAAATATAGCGTTCCTACCAACATCTATGTCCTATGTGTGACTCGACCTTTATTTCTGTCATGTAAATGGGTGATTATACTGCACATGAAACCAGGACAGCTCTGCCCTCCATTTTTTTTCATATATGAGAAGAGAAGAGAATGCATCTAAAAAGTCACACATGGGGACTCAAGAATATTTTGTGGTCTCAGCTGAGATGCTGATAGAAAGTGAACAACACAGCTCTAGCATGGGGGTTGGAAGGTGGCTTGAATGAAGCAAGACTAGTCAGGAATGTAAGCTGAGGTGCGTGATGAGAAAGATACTGGCCCCAGGGAACCCTGAAGCCCAAATACTGGACAGGGTGGGGAGGTTTAAAAGGCATGAGCTTTGAAAATTTACTCCCAATACCCAAATCATGTCCCCTCTGCTCTGCCAGGGTGACATAAAATGAAAGTATGTGGCTCTTCTGACACCAGCTCTGCATTGGGACTGAACCCACTGGAGGAGACAAAATGCCTCTTACATTGAGTTCATCCACACACCGAAGTTTTCAGGGACTCTACACAGCCATCCAAGAGAGAAACTACAAGGTTGGTTCGCAGCTGTCTGGCAAAGAGCAGATGACCGGTTTTAGAAATAGGAGCATCCTTTTCCCTGAGTAGTTTTAGAGTTCCCTGTTATGACACAACCAGGAGGCAAGAGGTTTTTTTGTTTTGTTTTGCTGTTTGTTTTTATTTGTTTTTGACAGCTTTACCCACACCCACCAAGGCTTTGGTTTCCCAAAACTATCACTGGAGTGCACTATCTCCTTCTCTCAAGTTGTGATTTCACTGATGTTTTGAGGAAACGGGTCACTGTTCAAGAAGAGACCAGTGGGTGAAAGGGGGGCACATCAGAAGACCTCTGGTTGCGAGGAGCTTGTAGCATTGAGAGGGGCATATGCCACTTCATTCCCCATAACTCGAAGACAGAAGGAAGCAAGATACAACCTCTTTAAGGAAAGAACATGTTTCCACCTTAGCAACCATGGGAATATCTAGCAAGCACCCCAAAGGTGACAACTGTCAACTTTAAAAGACACTGTTTCATTCCCAGTTATTACTAAAGAAACCCACTGTCACTTGGGGTGCCTGCCCAAGAATTAGCTTCCCACTCAATCTCAGCGTTCAGTCCTCTTACCCCCATGCCAGGCTCTCGCCCTCCCTTCCCTGAAGCAAGCACAAAGCCTGGAGTTCCTCGGCTGAAGCCAGCAGCTCAGAAGCACTAGGGTTCCACTCCTGGGGGTGCGATTTTAAGAAAGCATTCTGGAAAGCTTGTTTCATTCCTGTTCTCCCCCGTTTTACCATGGATTTTGTCTTCTCTGACACCTTGTAACTTTCCCTGTATCATGCTTTTGAGTGTACTAATATTTATGATTTCTAAAAGAAATTTATTACTTGTTGCAAAGGTCTTTTTAAACCACCTTAGATTTAAAGAAAAAATGGTAATCATTAAAAATTCATTTCACATCAATGGTCTGGAAATAAAACCAAAGGACATTCTGTGTGCACGCATACATAAATGCACATGGAAATATATATACATATGTAGACTATATACATGTGTATATGTGTGTGTATATATACTTGTATAAATGTACATACACACATATACCTAAATATGTGTGTATTCTGTATGTATTGAAGACACAGACACCATATACATCTCTAAAAGAGTATTCAGAAAATATCAAAATGATTCCGGCTGAGTAGAAGGTCGGTAGAGATTCAGGTGAAATGTCTGTTCATCTCTTTCCATTATGACAGCTCTGTAATTTTGAAGCTCTCTGTATAAACACTAAATGTCTTATATCAGCAGCAGAAATATAAAATAGTTGTCCATATTTTCACATTTGTGGTAATAATTTATGAAATTAGAGAGTAACTTATCTGCTTCTTAATAGAAATGGCAAGTTTTGATATGAGTATATAGTATATAAAGATATATAGTGCTAAATATAAATATTTGGTTTCTGTTTCATTGTTGGCATCAGTATTAACACCAACTGTTTAGCTAGTGATGTTTTTTATGATGCCCCTGAGTCTGATGCAAGAGCCAGTCCTTTATTTTAAAACCTGAAAGCAAGTGGATAACAATCAGGTTAACATTGTTACTCCCTGTGACAAAAATTTTTAAGTAAATTTAAAAATATATGTTGTAAATTAGGAGGCTCAACAATAAAACATACCTTCCAGAAAATATGTAGGATGTGCTGTATCTTGTACAAAAACACTTCCTCCCAGTGTTAGAGCCAAAATAGACCTCAAAAGCCTCCTTTAGTAAATATTCATGACAGATGTGCAATTAGCAGATAAGTCACGTGCAAATTATGATCAACAGTAGCATTTCTGAGACTTCAGTTACCATCGTTGGTAGTGGGCTGTAAATTCAGTGTAGGTAGTCAAGACCAGAACTCTTAACAAGGGAGAATCGGTCTGTCATGTGTATTAAGTATTGTACCTGCTCCCAGGGTGTGTGTGTGTGTGTGTGTGTGTGTACAGGCATGCATCTGTCTTTCTTCCCACCTGAGCACGTATACTGGCACATGGTGTATGTCTTGTTGTGAGCCATGATCAAAAACTGTTTAGACCAGTTATGATGGCACCTGCCTTTAACCCCAATATTTGCAAGGCAGAGACAGGCAGATCTCAGTGAGATTGAGACCAGCCTGGTCTCCATAGTTAGTTCAAGACAGCCAGGGCTTATATAGAGACCCTGTTTCAAAAAAAAAAAAAAAGATGCCTTTAGAAAGATGATGCTAGAACACACTGAGCTAAATTATACTATAATAACAGAATCAGCATCTCAGTAGCTTAATGCAAAGGTTTATTTGTCATTCCCACGAGTTCAAATGCCAGTTTGGGTAACTCTCCAAAGCTGCAGCTCTCCGAGCACTGAACAGGAATCTATTTCAGTTTCGTGCTTAGTGGTCTGAACATAGGTTGCTGAAATCACCAAGCATCTTCTCATCCTCCTCCCTGTTCAGGGGATGTGCACACTCTGCTCTCAGCACCAACCAGTTCTTGTTAATGATCCTACATGAGCACCGGACAGCTAAGAGATGTAAGGCATTGAATGGGATACTCAGTGGCATTAGACCCCCTATCATGGTGCCTGATATTCCTGTAAAATGAGTTTTTAATTCTGCTTGACACAGTAACCTCTCCTCGTGGGTGGTACTGTGCATTATTGCAAACTAATTGTACCTCACTCCGATGTGATCCTATGCTATTCTAAACATTGTTTTAAACTAACTCATAAACCATTTGTAACGTTCTCTGATCCTATTTTTTTTTTTTTGAGACAAAGTTTCTCTGTGTAGCCCTGGCTGTCCTGGAACTCACTCTGTAGACCAGGCTGGCCTCAAACTCAGAAATCCGCCTGCCTCTGCCACCCAAGTGCTGGGATTAAAGGCATGGGCACTGATACTATTTTTATTACACTCAATTATTAAAACTTCAAAGGGGGCCTATGACTAAAAACACATGTGGACATATATAAAGCCCAAAGTTTGGTCTTGTGACATGGAAACATTAGTAAATTTGTTCAGGCATTGATACACTAAAGAGTAAGGGGTGTGTGTGTGTGTGTGTGTGTGTGTGTAGTGTAGTGTTTTCTCTTTGTTCACTTTTTGATTTGTTTTATTTTATGCACATTCTGTCTGCCTGTTGGAACTGGAGTTACAGATGGCTGTAAGCTGCCTTATGGATGCAGGGAGTCGAACCTGGTTCCTCTGCAAGAGCAGCAAGTGCTCTTAACAACTGTGCCATCTCCCCAGTCCCATGTTTTAAAATTCTTATAGAGTTATTACTCTGTGCCTTCATCACACATGTCATCATAAATTAATGATGGTTTTCCATACCATGGATGTGTTCATTAATTCATGTGATTGTATGGAAAACACACAGTGTAAAACCATATAACTGTGTACTTTACATATTAAGATAGAAAGAGAAACACTAAATTAGATGTGTTGACTTTGTATCCAGAGTGTTTGTAGATGCAAGAATCTATTGTGTTTAAAATAAATAAATAAAACCACAAAGATTAGAAAGAATGGATATGAGCTTGAAGTAAATGACACCAGTGCATGTTTCATGACCTAGTGCAAATGATTCGCTTGTTTCCAGTAAAGCGGTTCTCTGCCCCTGAAGAGAGTGAGTTGATAGAGAAGGTGGTAGAAAGGACATTCAGCCTATGGGGACTTAAACGCATGGAGAGACATGCTGGCAGAAAGGGGCAGAGAGCGACTAGCACACTGGAAAACCCTAGTGTCTGAAAAATGGGAGACTCTTGAGAACAGAGACCAGTACAATGGGCAGGCCAGGCCTAGATGCACCGAATCCATCAGCTGCCAGGGCCCCACCCCACATCCACCCACGGCCTTCTGGTGTCTCCCTCAACTTCCCAAGAATATTAACTGCATCTTCAGGGATACACACCTAGATCCAGAAGAAAAGCTCTTTCTCCTGCAGATAAGCCAGTAAGTGGGGAGTCTCTGGTCCCCTCTAGTTTCTTATTCAGTTATTAATTCCTTTCCTTTCATTTAAAAAAATACTGCTTAGATTTGATTTCAGATTTCTAAGGAATCAAGAAGCAAAATCTGATCGGGAGGTAAATTCTCCAGTCTTGGCTACTAACTCAGCCCAGAGAGATGAAGGCTTTGTGTTGCTGAACTCCTAATTCTCAGTCTGAGTGGACTGGGGCAGGGGCAGGGGCAGGGTGAGAAGACAGTTAGAAACCCCAACCCACAGAGTTCAGAGGTCAGAGCAGCCCAACAATGAAACTTCCAATCCCCTAAATCTTACGTCACCTGTCACCTATTTATATACCAAGAAATACTTCTGCTGCATGGGCCGTCACATCCCAGCATGGAATGTCTCACGCATTGCCTCGCTATCTCATCTGCTGGCTCGTCTGCAGAAGAAAGAGCATTTCTTCTGGATCTAGGTGTGAGTATTCCTGAAGATGCAATTAATAGTCTCAGTAAGTTGAGGGAGACACCAGAAGAACACTCCATGAACTATTCCCATTTTCCCTTGTGGTCCCATGCCCTTGACCAGTGACTGGTAGGCACAAGTGACAGGTAGGCATTGTGGTCACAGGATGCCCACATGTAAGAAAAGAGGTAAGTGTGACTGCTGAGGGCACCAATACCATGGAGCTGATTGCCCCAGAAACCAACTCAAAAGTCCTTTTATTTATTTCTTTACCTTTTTTTTTATTTGCAAGCATCAGTTTGACCTCACCTCCAAAGTCCTATTGTTTACTTATTTCTTTAGCATCAGTCTGGCTTTTTGTGGCGTTTAGTTGCTACTATCCAAACCTGGCATTTGTACCTAATAATGTTCTTTGTCATTAGTGTACCAAATAGTATGAGTTTTGAGGTCACTTCATTTGCCAGCATGCCCCAACCACGAATCTATGACAGAAAAAATTTTAGGATAAATATGATTGTGATGGTTACTTCAAGATCCTCCCTTATAGGTTTCAAGCCAAGGGGGCAACTATGTGGAATTTCCCAACGTGATGGTGGAGATGCAGGACAGCATCACCTTCCAATGTTCTGAGCTGAGGGACTGGCAGGCCCTACTGGTGCCTTCCTGTCAGAAAGGCAGAATGCTATGGCCATGGAGCAAATCCAGGCACTGCCTGTGTTTGTAAGTGCAGTTGTGTTAGCAGCACATGCCTGCTTGTCTTTGTTCTGTCTGTGCTGGATTACAACAGCAGGGGTGAGTAATGGTAAGACACTATGTGACCCTTATTCATTTAGTGTCTGCATGTGTTCATATTCACGGGTACATGTGTATCTTTGGAGGCCAGAGGTCAATAACAGGTATCTTCCCCAATTGCTCTCCACCTGTTTTGTTTTGGTTTTTGTTTGTTTGGGTTTTTTTTTGAGACATGGTGTCTCACTTGAACCTGGAGCTGGTCAGCAAGTCCCAGGGGTCCTCCTGTGTCTGTCTCCCCAGATCTAGGATTACAGGTATGTCCCACCACATCTGGATTATTTTTGAAGTAGGTGCCAGGGGTAGACCTCATGTTATCACGCTTGTGCAGGAAATACTTCACTGACTGAGCAATCTCCCCAGCCCTTTGGGGAAGAAAGTTGCCAAACCTTCCAATGTAGCTTTCTGGCTCATTAGGAAGACCTTTGTATAGTTTCCATACACACCAAAAGCCAGACACTCTATCTGCTTGCAGTATTCACCAACTGCAGAAACATAGCAGGCCTACTTGAAGCAGGCCAGAGGAGCAAAGTGTCAGTGCCCAAGGGTCGCTGTCAACTAAAGGAGGATGGGAATTGACGGTGTAATATCTCAGCTTCCTCGCCTCCTGTTTGAACAGCTTGAAGATTTTGCAGACAGTCTCTTAAGAGGTCCGCAACAGGATGAAGTCAGTTTGCCCTGGTGGTGGGCAGACCATCGATGTGTCCTGTTCGACACACCCTTTTCTTAGCACATGCCCATCCCTTCAACACTCAGGAGACAGAAACCAGAACAGCACATTTAACAGAGAGAATGCAATAATACAGTAGCAGAAACTGGGCAAAAGAATTGTTAAGGGATTCAAAAGACCAAAGAAAACATTAAGTAGCACGTGCTTAGAGGTATATAAGCTATATGGGAGCCTCAGCCATCCAGTCTCTAAGGGGTACCTGGATCTGTCTTCTCTTTGTTGCCAGGAAACAGAGTATAAGCACATACACAAGGCCTTAAAGATGGTAGTCTATGCCTGAGAAGAGTGAGCTGGAGTCAACTCCCATGGAGACACACACACACACACACATGCGTGTACATAACAAGTGGTCATCTGAATTAAGAATGGGGCCTCAGTTTTCCCTCAGGACACCTGATGTTCCTTCAACATGAATCTTTAACCTTTTAACTTGTAAAAGCAATGCACAAGAACTTGGCCTATTGCTCACTGGTAGAGAGTTTGCCCAGCATCCCTGAGTCCCTGAAATTGGATTCCCACTAGAAACAGAGAGAGCGATGCCTAGAGGCCTTCTGAGGAATCATGGCTTTCAACCTGTTCTCAAACTCTTGAGTGCAGGAGAAGCCCAAGTAGGTCAGGGTGGTATTAAACAACAAATTCAGGTATACATAGGAGAGGCTGGAATTAATGTCCCTTGTGCCCCCAGACCTCTCAGGAGGGCTAAACAGGTTAGTTACAGGTACCTCTAAGGCCAATGAAATTAGGTTGATTTATTCAAGTGCTGAAGCAACTGAAATCCAGACTCAGCTGCAGCTCCACAAGGGAACAGGGTGAGGAAGCCGAATTCATCTGTTCAGGCCACCAGAGTGGAGCACCATAGACCAGGAGCTTCCAGAGAACAGCAACTGCTCCCCGCCCACCCACACCTCTGAAGACGAGGCATCCAGGATGGATTCGGATGGAATGGATGGATGGCAGATCTGAGGGGTCAGCGAAGGTCTGCTTCCCAGTTTATAGACAGCACCTTCCAACTTAACCTCACCTACTGCATTGATAATTTCATCCATGAGGCTTGCTCCTTGACTGCCGGAGTGTGAATCTGGGGCCACTGGGACTTAGACCATCGCAGAAGCAATACCAGGGTGTTGTGGACTGACACAGGAAGCCAACAGCCACGGGTGGCCTTTCTCCCTCCTGCAGCCCTGCACCCTTCCCCACTCCTCTGACAGAGCTTTCCAGAGCACAGCTGGCAAGGCCTGGACAAGGGTGGTTTGGATGATCCCCACCTGATGATCCCAAAGAAAAGAGAGGATTGGGAATAGGAGACAAGAGTTCCTGAGCCAGCACACTGAACTGCCATCATGACCCAGCAAGCCACCA
The DNA here is from genome assembly GCF_947179515.1 of Apodemus sylvaticus. Lineage (NCBI taxonomy): Eukaryota > Metazoa > Chordata > Mammalia > Rodentia > Muridae > Apodemus > Apodemus sylvaticus. The sequence continues at coordinate 126,951,919 of NC_067476.1, forward strand.
GTGCCCAGACCTTGATTAGCATCCATCTACTTTTTGTGAAAGCCAACAGAATTCAGACTTCTCTGGTTCTCCATTGACTGACTCTCAATAACTCGTCACTAGTTTTAGAACCTTTGGGGTTGCACAACAGAAACCAACTCTGGCTCAGGAAACGAAATGCATCTGGAGTAACTCCCAGAAGTAAAGTCTGGAAAAATTTGGCCAAAAGTCTTCTAGCAAAGGTTTGGAGTCACAGAGAGTCTGTGAGCCTGGATACAGAGAAGGAATCGGGGCGTGACCTCATAAGACCACATCCATTAGAGCAGTTCTCAGCCTTCCTAATGCTGCGACCCTTTAATACAGTGGCTCATGTCATGGTGACCTCCAAACCTAAGATTATTTTTGTTGCCACTTTATAACTGTAATTTTGCTACTGTTATGAATCATAATGTAAATATCTGTGTCTTCTGATAGTCTTAGGTGACCCCTGTGGAAGAGTCATTTGAGCCCCAAAGGGGTCACAACCCACAAGTTGAGAATACTACCTTAAAGGAAGGCTGTAACACAGTCAGTCTTAGGTCATCTGGCCCGATTTCAGTGAGAGAGGTCTTATGAGTCAAGACTGGGCAGCTCACCCAGCCTAAACCAGTGAAGGCAGGAAGGATATCTTGACTGATAGCCAGTGTGGCTGGGAAAGGAAGGGCACAGACAAGGTCAAGCAATATCTTAGGCTGGATTTTCCCAGAAGCCAACCCTAAGAACAGGGGACAAGAGCAAACGGCTTAGGTGAAAAGAAGCATCTATGTCAAGAAGGAAATAGGAAAGGAAGGGGTCAGTGGAGGGCAGCAGACAGCAGACTCACAACAGGAGCAAGAGAGGCTGGTCACAGGGGCCCTAGGGGGGGCCAGTTATCCGCCAAAGTGCCCACCCCTGAGGCCATCTCCACTTTGCACACCATGGTCCCTGCGTTCAGGCTGAGGCAGCCTGCCAGGAAATGGGGCTCATCTGGCCTCTGCCTCCCACCCTGACCTCTTCTCCTTCCATTATACCCCTGAGGCTCTCCTCATTTAAACAGGCCAACTCCATTCCCGCATCAGAGCTTCTGCACTTAAAATTATCTCTGCCTGGAGTGCTCTTCCCTCAGATCTAAGCCCCATTTCATCGTTCAGATCACAGGCCATAGTCCCCATAGGGCCTTCTCTTTACCATTCAATCCCAAGTAGACGCCACCAGTCACCCCAGCTGCAGTCCACCCTACCGACATCCCTCAGAGCACAGCCCCGAAGCCCACCCCCTCGACTTCCTTCGTAGCACCATTTCTGATTTTCCAATGCAGTTCTGTCTGCCTCAGCACTCTCTTCTCTCCCACACCAGAGCAACAGAGTCACATCTGATCCCCTCCCCCCACAGTCTTTACAAAGCCTGTCAGGACAGACTCCCAATCGACTTTTCCTGGCTGATTAAATATAATACAAAAAAAAAAATGGCCTTTCATTCCAAAATGGTACCCCCTGCCTTTTTGTATAAGAATATTCACTGAACACACAGTCTGGACAATAAAAAGGCTTAGTGGGGAAAAGAAAGGCTTCTCGGTGGCTGTTAACGTCTAATATAATAGACACCGGGCCCGTGGTCCTGCATCCCAGGGCCCAGCCAGCGGCTCACCTCGTTCTCTCCTAAGCTTTTAAGTTATAAATATTTCAAACTACAGAGTGGACTGGCTTCTCCATTCATCTTTTCGAAGGAACAACAAAAGCATATTTCTTTCTTGAAACCAAAGCCTCAAATGAATCCGGAACAAGACTGTTTAAGGCTCTACCTCAGGATGAAAGGTGACTCTGTTTAGTCTTCTGTTGTTCCTGACAAAGTAGCACCACAATGGCACTGTGACCCTGTCAGCTTTCTCTCACAGTGTGTGGCTGCCTTGCCAGGTGCTTGTTTTGTCCTTTTTAGGCCAACACAACAATCAACTTAAGCACAATCACTCTGTCTCTTGTGTATTATAGAGCATCCATGTGAAGAAATAACTCTAATTGTTATGTTAGAAACCTAGTTCTAGACTGTTAATAGAATAGCAGACACATGCAGGCAGTCTTGACATTTCTGTGGGCTGAAGGTATAGTTAGTCAGGTACAAGGTCTTGGGTTTGTTGCCTAGCCACACACACACACACATACACACATACACACACACACACACACACACATACACACACATACACACGCACATACACACATACACACACACACACACACACATACACACACACACTTTTTGTAAAGATCCATGATGATCTATTTTCTATTTTATAGAATTTGGCATAGCAAGTGTATGTGCATGTATATGTGGTATGGGGTGGGGTATGTAATGTGTATATATGGTGTGTGTATGTAATGTGTATATATGGTGTGTGTATGAGTGTGTGTGTATGAGAGTGTGTGTGGTGTGTACAAAAAAACTTGAATGCTCAGATGTGACAAGGCTATGCTATTACTTGAAATCGTAAACAAATCTGAAAAATCTCCCCTTACAGTGTCTGGCACGTAATATATAGTCAATGAGCTCCTGTTAGACTACTTCACTAGCTTCTTACATATATGCATGCATATATTCATGTGTGTACATTTGTGTTGGTGTACATGCATGAATTGTGGGGTGTGTAGAAGGTGGGAGACCTCTCCCCTTACTTCTCTTTCATACTCTGGCTACCAAAGCTGCTCAGTGGGATCCAGCTTTGCTGGCCCTGCCTGGAGACGGACTTCCCATCGTCAGCCTCCGCCTCCTGACTCTCTTTCTGCTCCCTGGTTCTTCCTGAAATCATATTACCAAAAAAAAACCTGTTTCCATTCGAGTGTTTGCTTGGCGGGTGGAGCTGCAGTTATGCAAGCCTAAGCCTCCGTTCAGTTACCCAAAGCCAACCCAGGAAGCCAGGCACAGTGGTGCATGCTGAGGAAGCAGGGACAGGGGAGTCCCTGGGACCTGGGGGACAGGCAGACTGTCCTAATTGGTAATCTCCCATCCAGTGAGAAGCCATGTAGACAGCACCTGAACAACACCTACATTACCTACTGGTCTCCACATACGTGCATACACACATGTGGAACTGCACACAGATGAATACTCACACATATGTGTATGCACACACACATGCACACACACACACACACACACACACACACACACTGTCTCTGTCTCTCTCTGTTTCTCTCTCCCTCTCTCCCTCTCTCCCTCTCTCCCTCTCTCCCTCTCTCCCTCTCTCCCTCTCTCCCTCTCTCCCTCTCTCCCTCTCTCCCTCTCTCCCTCTCTCCCTCTCTCCCTCTCTCCCTCTCTCCCTCTCTCCCTCTCTCCCTCTCTCCCTCTCTCCCTCTCTCTCTCTCTCTCTCTCTCTCTCTCTCTCTCTCTCTCTCTCTCTCTCTCTCTCCAGGACCAGCTTTTGAGGGACTCCAAACTTAGAAACACCTTATCAATTCATGTCTAATAAAACCCTCAGTCACACGAGCATACACTTGTGCTCGGACTGGAATGAACGCCCCATTATCATCAACTAGCTGTTTCCTGTGTGAAACCAAGACAGCATCTGAGGTTTTAAGGAATCTATGCAGCATGCTGCGTCCGGTAAGGTGGATCATGCCTATAATCCCCACAGTTATGAGGCTGGGCCAGATAGATCAAAAGCTCAAGGACAGACTGCTACACGGAGAGACCCTGTCTCAAAGGCCAACGCTAACAAGGCCTGCTGAGGACACGTCTCTTCCTGAAAGAGAATGGTGTGCTGAGTCACCAGTGAGAGACCAGCCTTGTCCTCAGCATGGCTGACCCGAAGCCCTATTAATTACACGAGGGAGATGGTGCGAGCAAAGATAAAGCAGTTTAATGAAGGTCATCAGCAATGCCAGACAGGTCAGCTATGATCTAATCCAAACAGGAGCCCAGCTCAAAGCACTGCTCCGACACTGGCCCCAGACACTCTCGTCCTTCAAACCCTGGAGTTCGGCGAGCTCCTCTCTCCCAGTTTCTTGTTGCCCTTTGTCTTCCCAATCACAGTCTCCACAATTACGGAAGTCTCTTCGTAGGTCTGAATACTCTCTGTCGAAATCTTCTCAATGGATTCCACCACCTCTACCTTCTTAAAAGACAATGCCTTCGAAGGGCTCTTTGCCGGCTGGCTACTGCTCTTACCCCCAGTGCCCTCTGGTCCATCCTGATTGGACCCAGACGCTTGGGGATGGGATGTGGATGCTTCCTCAGGACCAGGTATGATCACAGCACAGGGTCTCCTGCCCCTGTCATCTTCCTTCTTGCCATCGTCATCTCTTTCCTCCAGGTCTTTTGGTTCTTTGGCCCGTGTCCCATTCTTGTCTGTAACTTGCTGATGGTCTGAGTGGTCACCTTCCCTGCCCTGGGGAACCCCCTGTCTATTCTCCACAGGAGGCGTGGGCTGCCCAGGAGAGGGCTCCACGTCATGATGCATAGAGTCTTCCACAATGGAAACCACCACCCCACCTCTAGCTGGGATGGAGGAGGAGTAGAACTCGGGATCAACAAAGCTAGAGTCCCCTGTGACGAGTATATGCCGTCCTTTGGTGAAGAGGTCCGCGGGTGGCTCTGGCACGGGTTCCTTGTGGCCACTCACTCTCTCTTTGACTACTCTGCACAGCTTCCCGAAGGCTTTGCTCAACTGGCCCCCGTCTGGCACATCCTCAGGACCCCCTTCTGGTGCTGGACTTACTTCATGTCGTCCCCCTGCTCCAGGCCGAGAGTCACCATCTGCTTTCTGTTCCACCTGCACCGCCTTTGGCTCTTGCAGAGTTTTCAATGGTGCATCTTCCAGCGTTTCGTCCACTTTATCTTGAGCTATAATCTCCTTTCTCTTTGGAAGGCTCCTGGGGAGGGCCTTCTGTCTCGGTTTAGCTGCTGTAATATCCTGCACAGCCCTGGTAAGATCTAATGAAAGACACACAGGAACTTAAGCCAAATGTCAATGAAAGGGAATACTGACATTCACTGAGAAATATACCAACTGTATTGAAGGCGAGCGCCCAGGAATAGGCTGAGTCAGAAACAGTGGGGAAAGAAACACGGATCAGTCACCCATGCTGAGTCCCAGCTCAGCCAGCTGAGAAACTCTGCATGAGTCACAATATCCCTCTGGATTTTCCCAAAGAGAAGGAAAGGTGCCACTCCTCAGCTGACCCTCAGCTAGAATGACACACTGAGACATGAGGCACATGGGCTATTCCCAAGAACTCTTCTCCTGACAAACTTCTTGGCTCAGTTACCTATACAAGGGAACATAGCAAAGAGTGAGGGAAGGTGATCTCCCTCACATAAAAGCAATTTCTGGACTAGGGAGGCAACTCAGTCTGTAAAATGCTTGTTACATATGCATGAGGACTCAAGTTCACTCTCCAGGATTCACAGGAGAAGAAAAAGTACAGGAAAAGAGGTGTAGTGATATGATCCTTGCTAGGAGACAGAGAAATGCAGATACATATTCATTTTTGAATTTAACAGCATTAATTCCTCTTTCAGCCCCATAATGGGAATAACAATCAAGGGATATCACAATTAGGTTGTTGGGACACTGTAGGCAGATGCTGTCTCCAGCCTGAAGCCACCTGAACCTCTCATAGGCCCAGTAGATTTGTTTGAGGCTGTGCGGAGTGAGTTCCCACTGTGTAGCGGGGATCCAGGCACTCTGCTGGGAACAGCATAGGGACAGAACTGAAACTGGAGTTGTTCCGGCTTGGTGTTATGGTACAGAGCCAAGTGTCTCCATGTGTGATTCCAACTGAGGGTTAACTGTGAAGTGGCACCTCTCCCTCCCTTTGAGGAAATCCAGAGGGATATCGGGTGGAGCAGCCAGCTCAGTTTAGTTGCCAAGTTCCAGGCCAATAAGAGACTTTGCCTAAACAGACAGACAGACAGAGATAATAGTGATGCATGCAATTAATCCCAACACTCAGACAGCAGAGGCAAGCAGATCTCCATGGAGTTTGAGGCCAACCTGGTCTTCTTGCAAGTTCCAAGTCAACCAAAGCTACATAGAAAGACCCTGTCACAAAAAATAAACAAAACAAAGCAAAACAAAAAGATTGAGTGTCACCTAAGGAACAATAGACATGCACACCCATGTGTACTTGCACATACACACACGCACACCCTTGTGCACCTATGCACACACATGCAAACCCATGTGCACCTATGCACACACACTCACACCCATGTGCACCTGCCCACACACACATGCACACCCATGTGCACCTGCACACACCCACATGCATACCCATGTGCACTGCACACACACACACACACACATACACACACACATACACACACACATACACACACACACACACTGAAGTTCTAGACAGGTTGGAGGGGAACATGGATGACAAGCAGGAAGAAAATCACTTGTTTTTGCCAGAGGAAGAACATAGAGGAAGCCAGGGTGGGAAGACGGAGGCCAGGCTTGAGGAGTTTTACCTTTCACACTGGATCCCAGGCTGAGGGAGGCCCCATGGCTTGGGGTCATCAGAGAAATAGGAGTCTCGATGAAAACGGAGCTCAACCTGGCAGAGAGAACCAGAAACAACGTGGTCTTTAGCTCATCAAACCGAGTGTGTGAGGGACGAGACCACGCCTTGAACAGTGAGCAAGAATGAAAACTGGAGACAGACAGACAGCTTGCTCTAGACAGAAGTGGACGTGAACTGCACATCACAATGTGCGAACCACAGACATTTACACCACGGGCAAGGACACACAGACGTCCTCGTTTCTCTGAGCTCAAGCCATACACTATGAAAAGGCCGCGGACACTGCACGCAACTACTCAGAACCTAAAGTGCGGGTCTCCATCAGATCCGAGACTGGGGCCTCTATTTGTTAATTAAAAAGTTAAATTCAGGCTGATATATTTAGGGCAAATAACTATTCTCTATAGAATGTACAATATACAAGATACCTATGTATTGAGGATATCACATATATAATATGCATATATACGATATAACATATAAAATATAATACACATAATATAGGACATAAAATAATATCTAGAATAAATAATACATAAAAATTTCAAATAATATATAGTATGTAAATATAAAACTGTTTAAAGAAATGGGGGAAGATGTAAAATGTTACTGGAGCTAAGTAGAGTGCTCAGGAGTTGCTCAGTCTACACTGCGACATTTTTATCTGTTTTTAGTCTACTTCAAAAATGGTATTAACAAGCCAACCAAGCAAGTGTGCCATTAACTTTGCAGGCTGCCCTTTCCCCAACACAAAAATTGTCACGGCACACACCTTTAATCCCAGCACTTGGGAGGCAGAGTCAGGTGGATTTCTGAGTTCAAGGCCAGCCTGGTCTACAGAGTGAGTTCCAGGACAGCCAGGGCTACACAGAGAAACCCTGTCTCGAAAACACACACACACACACACACACACACACACACAAAACTGTCAAAAGGGAATTAAGTGCAGTTCTCGAGTTCTTTTCATGGGGGTGCTCACAGCAGTCACAGAGACCATGCAGAGTGTGGAGCGCCCCTAGGACACGTGGCTCTTGGCAGAGAGAGAATAGAGAAAAGCCCGCTTTCCCTGGTAGATGTTTGCACCGGGCACACAGCTGAGGCAAAGCATCTGGAGCAGGGGGAGGAGCTCTGGAGCAGGGGGGAGGAGCTCTGGAGCAGAGGAGGGGGAAGAGTTTTGAGCAGGGGAGGGGGAAGAGCTCTGGAGGTGGGGGAGCTCTGGAGCAGGGGAGGGGGAGGAGCTCTGGAGCAGGGGGGAGGAGCTCTGGAGCAGGGGGGAGGAGGAGCTCTGGAGCAGGGGGAGGAGGAGCTCTGCTGCAAAGCCTAGGACAGGGAGGGCATCTAGTGTCAATCAACCTAAATCCAAAGAACGGGAGGATGAGGTTGAAGAGCCACAACTGGTTGCCTGACCCGTTCTCCAAAGCTTATCTATAGATGACTATCAGCATAGCCCAGAGAAAGAGAGAGAGAGAGAGAGAGAGAGAGAGAGAGAGAGAGAGAGAGAGAGAGAGAGAGTTTCCCAGCAGTAAGTGGGGTTATCACAGAGAAGACCCACACTGATCCTCTGAGACAGTAGGCACGGGTGGCAGCAGCAGCAGCTTCAAACACTCCCCAGTGTCACGCAGTGGGAAGGCGCCTGCTAGACCATCAGTTCCCAGGGGGCACAAAGCACACCCCTAACTGCGGCTGTTTCACCCAACTTTAACTATCACGCATACCTTCAATCACCCCCTCCCTCCCATGCTCTCCCCCAAATCTCCTCGGGTGCTCTGTCACACTCCCGCTGCAGTTATCCATCTTCAAGTCAGGGATGTCTGAGTCTCCTTGCCCGCCACATCACCACTCCCTCCACCTGTTCCGGGCACACAGTGAGCACTCGACAAAGGTTTGCAGAGCGAGGATGCGGACAGGCCAGGGAGGCGGGCACACAGATCCGCGAGCACACCTGTTGCCTTCGATCTCAATGATCCGATGATATCGCTCTAGCTCGTTCCTCAGGGTCTGCTGGGCCACGGCCAGCTGCCTGCAGTCATAGGACGACCTCTCCAGAGCCCGCTCCGCCTCTTCTATCTCCTTCCGAAGGTTTTCTATCTGCTCGTTATAAAGCTGTATCTCATCATCGTAACACTCGTGAGCATGCTTAATAGCTTGTTCCAGGGCCGTTGTCTGTGGACAAACACAAACAGTATGAAACTCATCCCTCCTCCCCCAAACAGGTAAAGGCTACTGTGGGGGGGCTGGCAAGATGGCTCTGTGAGTATGAACGCTTGCTGAGCAAGCAAGAGGACCTGAGTTCAAATCCCCAACATCCATGCAAAAGGCCCCATGCTGGCGGGCTGGGGGGTGGGGGGGATGAGACGCAGGCTGAGCCGGGGAGCTGGCCAGCAAACCAGCCTACTTGAAATGCTCAGTCTCAAGGCCAGTGAGAGACCCTGTCTCAAAGAATACGATCAAGAATGATAGAGATACTTGACATCTTGTTCGGGCTTCTCTGTGCATGCCTACGAGCATCACACACACACACACACACACACACACACGATATATAAATTTAAATTAAGTTTTTAAGAATGGGGTTGGAAAACAGGTCATTTTTATTACTTTCAAGAGCTTCTGGGAGTGCGCCCGACCTACATATGAACCCAGTGGCGAGCTTACCAAAGAGTCATCTCAAGAAGGAAAGGATTTCACAAGCATGGGCCTTAAAAACGGTGAAGCGAGGCTACTGCTTCTACTGAGAACCTTACTTCTCCAACTGCTCAGTGCATTGGAGCCGAGGGGTGGGGAGGTGGGGACCCTGACTCCAGGGGTGGAGCTGACAGACTCTTCTCCAGCCAGCTCCCAGGGGATGCTGGTGGTGCTGGTCCCTGGCCCATGCTTGAAGCTATATACAGCTGGATACAGACATCTGTACCCAAGTCCGTGCATGTGGACTTCAAGGTGCTTCCTCCATCCAAGCCCAAGTGTGCACGCTGGGTATCCTAGTGACAACCGTTGCTGTGACAACTGGACTCTTCCCTCAGTGGTAATATTTGGAAACTTAGATTGCAAAGGAACCCTTTTGATGATGTTAGGAGGCATGTGTGCATATATGTGTGTGTGTGGTGTGGAGATATGTGATAAGTGTATATGTGTGTGATATACTAATGTGTGGGTGTGATATGTGTATAGGCATGTGATTTGTGTATGTGGGGAGTATGTACATGTATCTATATGTACATGTAGTGTGCATGATACATATGTATGCATGGCATATGTGTGATTGTGTAGTGTATGTGTGATGTGTATATGTGGGGGTGGAGGGTGTGTGTGTGTTGTATGTGTGTTGTGTGGGGTGGGTGGAGATATGGGGATGTGGTAGAAGGTGAGGTACGTACCCAATGTGCGGGTGTGGGGGTCCAACATGTGCTGAGGCCAGAGCAGAATGTCTTCCTTCTGGAATCATTATCAACCTTCTTACCTTGAAAGATATCTCCCACTGAACCAGAAGCTTACCATTTGGGTGAGCCTGGCCGGCTAGCCAGCTCTTGAGAGCTGCCTGTCTCCGCCCCACAATGCACAGAGCTTGGAACCAGCACTGAACCCAGCTCAGGAGACCCCACCATTATCTTCTCCCCTGGGACTTCAGAAGGGACATCTCAGAAGCAGTGGGGTGGAAGCAGGTTCCAGACTACTAGGAGGACTCACAGTGGGGACCTGACGCTGCCATTCTGAAGCAGTGACCTTTGTGATGTACATGGAGAAGCTGAGAGAGAGAAGTCTTCAGACACAGCAAAGAAACCAAAGAAGGAAGATAAACAGGGATGAAGAAGCCTGTGTCAAGAGAGGGAAGAGGGAGAGAGAGCCAGGGAGCCAGTGCCTCAGATCCTGGTTCCTGGTCCCTGAGGCATACATGCTCTCAAATGTCATAGCTTCCTGTCACAACCACCGCCTTCAGGGTTGGGGAAATCCTTCCCAGCATGGATCATGTCAGCCAAGTCTTGGAAGTCAGCACTGTCAGGAGAAACGGCACTTTCAGAAGGCCCTCAGTCAGATGTGACAAGGCGTTAGGGAAGCCCAAGTGGAGGTCTGGTCCACAAGCTCCTCACATCAACAAAGCCATCCAGGCAGGAACACTAAGGCACTGCTCCGGCAGAGGGTCTCAGCACGGGCCGCGGGCAGCAGGCGGTAGACAAGGCATCTCTGTGACTCTCCTGCTGTCGTCCACTGTCTATGCGGTTACAGAATGTTAACTTGGGGCGGGGGCTGGGCAGAGAAAATACAGAATGTAGTGCTATTTTTTCCCAACCTTGTAGAAATCTAAATTATTACAAACTACAACAGTGTCCTTCCAGGTTAGGCCAGTTGCCACGGGTTTTTCTAGTCCTCCAAAATCGGTCTCCACCCATAATGTCAAATGTCAAGTCACACCCACCACCCACTGTGGTAGCCATGATCGTGCCCAAATGACAGTGGTCACACACACTAACAGGGGGATTGTTTCTCAAGAGCTGCTTCCTAGTGACACTGAGGGAATGTGTGGAGCACACGTCCAGGAGACGGAGACACAAGGCTTGAGAGCTTTCTCATTCACCTTTTGTATGTGAGTGAAATGTCCCTCAGTAAAGGACAGAAGAAAGAGGGAGGTGTGCCAAGAACCTGCGTCCTCTCTGTGTATGGAGACCTGGTCTGTAAGCAAATCCTCATCTTGGTAATGGATCAACTCACCAAATTCACTACAGCCCCGTCAGGGAGGAGCTGCTAGTGTTCCTTTTGCTACGGATGAGGAGATCGAGGCCTACAGAAGAGATGACTTTCCCATCAACACCACAGCAAGATGCAAACCAACCTGGGCAGAAAGCGAGATATTTCCTGAAACTGTGGCCTCCCCATCCTATCCTCCCCCAGAATGGAGGTGAGCAGTGGGCAGTATGTACAGAGAGAGACAGAGACAGAGAGAGACAGAGACAGAGACAGAGAGACAGAGAGAGACAGAGACAGAGTTAAGTGAGTCGTGAGAGATAGAATCCACTCCAGGGCCCTGGTAAACTACATTGCTAGCTATCACAGTCAGAGGCACCAGCTCTCCTCACAGAATGCACAGGGGACTCAACGCGACCACAGGCAGAGAGTTCCTTGAGGGTTTCAGGCCTCTAAACTGTAAGCCAGACAGCAAAGGGTATCTCAAGAACAAAGTTAGAGACTAGGTTTTTATAACATGATTTGACCGATGGCTTTTCTGCTTCGGTGGTGGATAATTTGCTGATTGGCTGTTTCTTTGAAGGCGCGCATGTTTTAAAGCTACGCCCTCAGGGATCCATGCCATGTGTCTCAGGCACCGTCCAGCCTTTGACAAACAGCCCATTTCCCACGGCATTCCTCGGACCCATCCATCTTCCTCACTGTCCAAGGATATGGATCTGTTTATGAAACTAAACTTCTGTCTACACCAGTGTGGCTTTTATAGCTCAAAAACATAAACTACACATCAGAAAAAATAATATTCAAGAAAAGCAATCAGCTTCACTTCCGCCAGCTTGGGTGTGGCTGAGGGAAGCCTCAAGGATGCAGCATCCCCGAACTGCGCTGGGAACCACCAATCGCCACCAGCCCTTCCTCACTGTGCTGGGAACCACCAATCACAGCCAGCCCTTCCTCACTGGGAACCACCAATCGCTGCCAGCCCTTCCTCGCTGGGACCCACCAATCGCTGCCAGCCCTTCCTCACTGGGAACCACCAATCTCCACCAGCCCTCACGAGAGGAACGCTGTCTCTGCTTAGAACATTAGATGGTCTGTCTCTTCCAGTCTTCTCAGACAGCAGCACAGGGCAGCAGGAGCCTATGCAGGAGCCAGACACCTGCCCTTCTGTGCAGTGAACGCCAGTCTCAGTCCTCTTAAGACTAGAATGCTGTTGGGTGTGAGACCTTTATTTAAAAGGAGGAAGAGGCTCTCCCAGTTCATCCCTCGATCACAGTGACAGGGCTAAATGCACCAAGAAGGTCACAATAGTCAGGAACTGTGGGACCCAATATGGTGCCTCCCTCACAGTGCTTCTCCACGTTCCTGATGCTGTGGCCCTTTCATACAGTTCCTCCTAGTGCGGTGACCCCCAACCATAGCATTAGTTCTGTTGCTGCTTCATAGCTGTCATTTTGCTACTGTTATAAAGTCTTAATGTGAATATTTTTGGAGATAAATAGCTGCCGAAGGGTTTGCGAACCACAGGTTGAGAACCGCTACCTAGAAAATGGTGAAGAAGAAACCGGTGAGCATGCCAAGTACCCTTGTTCGTCCTGTGGCAAGACCAAGATGTGGGCTATGGGCATGTGGCACTGTATGAGAACAGTGGCTGGTAGGGCCTGGACCCACCACGCTTCTGCTGGCACAACCAAGTCAACCATCAAAGAACGGAAGGAAAGATCAATGGGAGCATCACTGTTTGATACCTCTGACAATAAATGGGTTAACTTAGATGATTGATGATGATGATGATGATGATGATGATGATATAATCAGCAAGATGGCTTTGTGGGTAAAGGTTCTAGTTACCAAGCCTGACCACCTGAGTTTGAGCCCTAGGACGCATACAATAAAAGGAAAAGAATAGACCTCTGAGAGTTGTCCTCTGAACTCCACATGTGCATGCACACACATGCACACACCATAGAGGAGAGAGAGACAGAGGCAGAGAGAGACAGAGACAGAGAGACAGAGAGAATAAATGTGGTTTTGTTAAGAGATGGTGCCCTAGTCTTCTGGCCGCCATTGGCACCAGGGAGTCAGGCGGCTCCACAGCCTTCTGTGCACGGCCCACCAGGAGAGAGTGATCTCCCAGCAGCACTTTCACTTGTGAGCACAAAGGTGAGATCTCCAACTTCCTCTAGAAGGAACAGCTAGGAGGTCACCAGGGCATAAGATAAATGGAACTGCTGGGATAGGAGTCTACAGTCTGCCGTTTGCACCATGGAACCAGGTGGCTCCACAGCCTTCTGTGAACAGACCCTGCCCGAAGAGAGTTGGTCTCCCAGGAGTGTGGACACAGGCTTACAGGCCCACAGGAGGGACAAGCTCCAGCCAGAGACAGAAAGACCAACTAGCACCAGATATAACCAGATGGCGAAAGGCAAGCACAAGAACCCTACCAACAGAAACCAAGACTACTTGGCAACATCAGAACTCTCCCACACAGCAAGTCCCAGATACCCCAATACACGAGAAAAGCAAGAGTTGGATTTAAAATCGCATTTCATGATGTTGATAGAGGACTCCAAGAAGGACATAAATAACTCTATTAAAGAAATATAGGAGAACATGGGTCAACAGCAGAAGCCCTTAAAGAGGAAACACAAAAATCCCTTAAAGAATTACAGGAAAACACAATCAAGTGAAGGAACTGACCAAACCCATCCAGGATCTAAAAGTGGAAGTAGAAACAATGAGGAAATCACAAAGAGAGACAATTCTGGAGATAGAAAACCTTGGAAAGAAATCAGGAGCCATAGATGTAAGCATCAACAACAGAATATAAGAGGTAGAAGAGAAAATCTCAGGTGCTGAAGATACCATAGAAAACATTGACTCAACAGTCAAAGAATATGCAAAATGCAAAAAGCTTGTAAGCCAAAACATCCAGAAAATCCAGGGCACAATGAGAAGACCAAACCTAAGCATTATAGGTATAGAAGAGAGCAAAGATTTACAACTTAAAGGGCCAGTAAATATCTTCAACAAAATTATGGAAGAAAACTTCCCTAACCTAAAGAAAGAGATGCCCATGAACATACAAGAAGCCTACAGAACTCCAAACAGACTAGACCAGACCAGAAAGTCCTCCCAGCACATAATAATCAAAACACCAAATGCACTCAACAAAGAAAGAATATTAAAAGCAGTAAGGAAAAAAGGGCAAGTAACTTATAAAGGCAGACCTATCAGAATTACACCAGACTTCTCTCACTAGAGACTATGAAAGCTAAAAGATCCTGGGCAGATCTCATACAGACCCTAAGAGAACACAAATGCCAGCCCAGACTGCTATACCCAGCAAAACTCTCAATCACCATAGATGGAGAAACCAAGACATTCCATGATAAAACCAAATTTACACAATATCCTCCCACAAATTTAGTCCTACAAAGGATAATAGATGGAAAAATGCCAACACAAGGAGGGAAACTACACCCTAGAAAAAAAGCAAGAAAGTAATCCTCTTCCAACAATCCCAAAAGAAGATAACCACACAAACATAAAAATAATATCAAAAATAATAGGAAGCAACAATAATTATTCCTTAATATCTCTTAACATCAATGAACTCAATTCCCCAATAAAAAGACAGGCTAACAGAAATATTTTTCATGTAAATCTTCAATTTTATCAGAATATGATTGTAATTCCTCTTTCAATTAATTTAGTAATTTTTTATATGTCCACCATTTTATCTGCATTATTTTTCATGATAATCTTCAATTTTAACATGTTTTTCTATATATTTCTTCTATTTTATCAGAAATATTTTCTATGTAAATCTCTAATTTTATCACAAAATGTTAATTCTACCTTCAATTAATTTAGAAAGATTTTTATGTCTACCATTTTATCTGTATAATTTTCCATGAAATAGTCAATTTTAACGTGTTTTTCTATATATTTCTTGAATTTTATCAGAAATATTTTCCATGCAAATCTTCAATTTTACCTGAATATGTTTATAATTCCACTTTCAATCAACTTAGAATTATTTTATGCCTACCATTTTATCTGAATAATTTTCCATGATAATCTTCAATTTTAACATGTTTTTCTATATATTTCTTCAATTTTATCAGAAATATTTTCTATGTAAATCTTCAACTTTATCAGAAAATATTTATAATTCCACTTTCAATCAACTTAGGAATACTTTTATCCCTACCATCATATCTATATAAAATTTCCCATAATAATCTTCAATTTTAACATGTTTTTCTACATTTCTCTACAATTTTATCAGAAATATTTCCATGGAATATAAGGACAGAGAAAAAGGAGGGAGGTGATTGGAGAATGGATGGAGAGAAGAAGGTTTATGGGACATATGGGGAGGGGGGATCTGGGAAAGGGGAAATCATTTGGAATGTAAACAAAGAATATAGAAAATAAAAATATTTAAAAAAAGAAATACTTCTATGTAAATCTTCAATTCTATCACAAAATGTTTCTACTTCCTTTTTCAATTAATTTAGCAATGTTTTTATGTCTACCATTTTACTCTTTAATTTCCATGAAAATTGTCAATTTTAACATTTTTCTACATATAGATTCTATTTTATCAGAAATATTTTCCATGTAAATCTTCAATTTTATCATAAAATGTTTTTATTTCCTTTTTCAATTAAAAAAATGCAGTAAAAAAAAAAAAGATGTTGCCCTGATCGAGCGCTGACTAAATCCCACCACTAGATGGCGGTAAAGAACCTTGATGAAAAAGAGGTCAGGGCTCATCAGGTTTGCCAATCAATAAAACCGTTTTCAGGTCCCCTCAAGACACTGAATTGCCTGTCATTCCTCCTCCACCTGGAAGAAGTGAATCCTCAGGGGACTTGGGCATCTGTGTTTGGCTTACTTGAAGGAGAGGCCCCCAGCTCCAATCTCAGGCTCTTAAAGTTCTTAATTAACTTTTCTTTAAAAAGTAAGTTATTTAAATTAATCCTAATCACATAAGCCCAAAAAGAGAAAGAATCCAGAGACGTGAAGTTGGAGTCAGAGGGTTAGAGCCAGGGCTTTATGCACAGTACTGGCCTTGGGTCAAGGAATGCATGGCCTCTGTGACTAAAGCCAACAAGGAAACAAGGTCCTCCCCGCTCCAGGCTGGCAGGGTTGACTTGTACCAACACACGAATGACACTGAAAACAAGTTCTCCCATTCGATCCTCCAGCTGGGGCCACCTCCTTTATGTCGTCCTGGGAGACCCAGAACAGAGAGGCCAACCTGCTTGCCCCACTCTCTGGCTTACAGAACAGTGCGAAAATGAGAAAATACACAGAAGCCACTTCCCATACATGGGTTTTTGTGACAACTGTGAAGGTGGCAAACCTGGGTTTCATTAGACCAGTAGGCTTTGTCACTCAACAGTCACCCCTCTGGATCCTAAGAGTCCCACTCAACCGACTGGAGAGTGGGAGCATTTTTTTAATTATGTCTGAACAGATACAAAGCCATTCTTGTCCTCACTTCCTAAATAATAAAAGGCGAAGCTACGTACACCTACTCACACCATCCTGGGTGTTGTAAGTTCCTGGGCCGAGCTAAAGCCTGTGGGAGAACCTCACAGTCTACATAAAAACGCTAAGCACTTCGGAGACTGGAGCAAGGATGAATTTCAGCATCCGTGGTGCGGTGGAGACTCATCCCCCTCGGATACTGACAAGCACTTGCAGAGCATCGCAGACTTGCGCTGGTCCACTTTACCGCGGTGTGGAAAGAAGCGGTGTGCTGTCTGTAGAGGCGACGCTTCTTGTTTCGCCCTCTTGCACAGCAGTGTTGTGGCGGCAAGCCACAGCCAAGTCGGCCAGGACACCCCCACACTTGAAGGGTGCTGTGCT